>NC_080056.1:5283016-5505516 GCF_026212465.1 Amaranthus tricolor
AGTTTTGCCAAATGTAGAAGTTTTAATTTAATAAAACTATAATTAATTGTGTGCATGACATTTTATTTTCTTGAATGAATTTAAAGTAAAATTAGGTAAGTAGTTAAAATATATCTTTACATTAATTTTTTATAACTAAATATTCAAAACAAATATTTTATACGTAAGTAATACATTGTTTTTGAAATATATATTGATTTAAATTATCATCATAATCATAAATATTAATAAAAGAGTTGGAAAATAGCAAATGACAACTTTTTGGAGCCTTGCCATTTCTTTCGTAAGGCTATAATTAATTGTGTGAAAATTCATTTTCCTAAAAGATTCAAACCTAAGAAAGATAAGTATTTAAAAGATTTCGTTACATTAGTTCTTTATACCAAGATATATAAGAATCTTTAACAGATTAATTGTTTTAAAAAAATATTTTATATGTAAGTAAGAAATTATTTTTAAAATATATTCATTTAAATTATTAATTGTTGTTTGAATCATGTTAAAATTAAAACTAAATTAATTTTTTTGAATCAACTCAAAATAAGCTCAAATAATTCATAAATAGTAAGTATGATTTATATAATTGAATTTTAGAAGACCATCAAAAGTATCTTTTAGTAAAATTAAGAGCTAAATTAGATGAAATATTTTAGTTAGTAAGTTATATTCTTATCTTAAGCAATTATTTTATTAAAACATATAATATTACACACTTTACTTGAACAAAAAATTGTAACAACCCGACTTATGGTTGGCTGAGTAAATAGGGTCATCACGGGGTTCATTTCCACAAGAAACTTAAATCACACTTCCAAAACTTGAGCAAAGGGGGTCACTAGCTCTTTAATGTAAATAACTCAGCTAATTCTCAAACCAAATTTTAATCAAAACACAAGGTAAACATACAAATCACTTTAAGTTCAATATAACCAACACAACCAAGTCTAATATACATTTATCTAAAAATCTAAAACAAAACTACAAAATTGCCCCATGCTCAGCTCAATATGACATCCTTGGCACTCTAATCAACACCGCTAACCCATCAATTCCGGCCGATTTCGATCTATAATCAAACTAAAATTTGGAAACAACAGATGGTCAGATTAAACTAAATGAGAAGTAACAATCCAAAACAATAAAACATAGTAATTTCTAAACAAAGATTTAAAAGCAACATCATTTTTCTAGAACTATGTGCGCACAGGGAGTCTAGTTGAGAGGAACATCCATAGCTCTAAGGCTATGTCACTCTCGGGTGAGGCTAGTCAATATTTGAATGACAATTCACCTCAAAACAGGAGAATAACTCCGTCAATGACCAGCTCGTAAGCCCGTTCCATTAACCATATCAATTTCATCATAATCATTCATAACAAATTTATTTCAACAATATAAATTTCACAAACTTTAATAAAACATTTTCAAAAACTGTAGTATGGCCAGACCCTTTTTAAGGGACTGCTACTACTCACCAAAGATGCTTCAAGGAGCTAAGTCCGTTTCTCCGCGATCACTAGAAAGGTTCCTTGATGACGTCGTCTCCTGGAGCATAACAAACATAACATCCCAACAAAGCGTTCTATACTAAAATCTAAGTTTATTTAACTCATTGCATCACCGCACCTTAACTAAGACTTTATCCTTAATACTCCAATAACTCATTCCATGAGGTCATTTCTAAGCCATTAAAAGAATCTAAGATTGCTTATATTCTCCTAAAGAATTTTCAATACTCATTATCTTCTTTATACATCTAACTAATAATTATAACCATTTTGTCCATCAAAATATTCAAAAAGACTACTACACATCCAAGATCACTAAGCTACTCAAATTTAGTTGTTAGAATTAGCTTTTACTACAATTACACCTCCACAATTAGGTTCATATCACCACTTTGACCATATTTATTAATAACAACATTCAAATCCCAATCCTCACCACTACGTATAAACCATTAAGATTCTACAAATTCATTCTAACAATCCTCATCTTTCCATTATATCCTAAATTATCCAATTTTACATATTATATACACAAGAATAAGTATTCTCTCTACAATCTTCAAGTTCACAAGTATTTAGTATTTCATCTAAGAGCATCAATTTATTCGATTATTTGCCATTATCATTACTTGCCACAAACTCCTAATTTCTCACGATAATTCAACAACTCAATATCACATATCCAAACTACTAATCTCAATCAACAAGACTCATCTAAGTAATTTATATAAATTTCAAGATTCATTAAAATTTAGGGTTTAACACATGATATTAAGAATATGCTAATAGAGAATCATACCAAGCAAATAACCTTATATGAATGAGAATGAAATAATAATGATTAGTAATCGAAAATCAGAGAGGATATACCTCTATGGACAACAACAAGTAAATGGAAAAGAACAGATTTCGAAATTTGATTTTTTTTTTCAACTTGAATCTTGATGCTTAAACAACAGGACCAAACCTCACTCACTTCCTCCCCATTTTGGCAGAATTCAGAGGCAAAAGGAGGAAGAATTCGGCTGCTACAACACTCCTAGTGGTTTGAAGAATTGATCATTTACCTTGAAAAATCACGAAAGAGAGGAAAATCAACTGATTTTTTGCAGCCCAAATCTTTCGAAGATCAGAGGAAGAAGAGGATCGAGGAGTAACGCGTGTTGTCTTTGATTGTGCCGGTGAGAATGAGGAAGAAGGTAATATCGGTTTTGTTGGACACTCCAAGTCATAACGGGGATTTGGGGTTAGGTTTGCTGAGTCATCATTAATTTCTAAAAGCCTTGTATCCATTCCCTCTCCTTATATATAAACTCTGTTTTCCAGATTTCAAGAATAATGAATAAGAGTGGTTTTCTGTTCTAAGCTTTTGTTAATGTCTTCTTCTCTACATGCATTCAAGTTGATTTAAATCAAGGTATTCTAACATGGTATCAGATGCCATTACAGGTTTTCTGATTTTTTTCTCTATTCCGTTCTTGATCTTTCTCTACTGATTCTTTTGCCTCATTGTTTCTTTTGCAATTGGTTTCCTCATCATCTTTTGCTGTTGATATCACCTCTGCTTATGTTCTTTATTCATTTCTGTTTTCTTGCGTTTTGTTTTTCTTTCCTTCGTTCTTGACCTTCTCCTTTCCTTGTCCACCAAGTGTTTGTCAAAATGTCTGAACCAGCACAAAATCCACCAAATACTCAACATAATCAAGATCCTTGCACCATCTATGGTAGCCATTTCTACATTCATCCCTCAGATACTACCATTATTAAACTTGTTCCAGAACCATTCAATGGCACAGGGTTTATTGATTGGAAAAGATCAATTATGCTTTCCTTATCCCCCAAAAACAAACTTTGTTTCATTGATGGCTCCCTTCCTGAACCTCCTTTAAATCATATCAATCATGCAGCTTGGCATAGATGTAATGACATGGTCAAAAATTGGTTACATTGTTCTTTGGTAAAAAATATTGCAAAGAGTGTATATTATTGTAAAACTGCAACTGAGATATGGAATGATTTGGAAGAAAGATATGGCCAAGCTATAGCTTCATAGTTATATTCCTTAAGGCAAAGTTTGTTGGATGTTAAACAAGAATCTGATGAATAAGTTGCTGATTTCTACACCAAAATCAAAAGCATTTGGGATGAAATTGATATGCATGATCCTTTATCTGTATGTTCATGTAATGCTTGTAATTGCTCTTCTACCAAGAACAACCTCAGATCCCAACAGGAAAGGAGAGTTATGCTGTTCTTGATGAAGTTAACTGATGATTTCAAACAAGTAAGAAGTAATGTTCTAATGTTACAACCCTTACCTCCTCTCAATCAAGTATATAGAATGTGCTTACAAGAAGAAAATCAAAAGGCTGTAACCAAGGCTGCAACAGCCACACAACTTGAAGCTATGGCTTTTGCAGTTGACAAAAGAAGATTTACTGATCATCATAAATATGGCAGAAACACTTACTCCACAAACACCTACAACACTAATGCTGCTGCTAATAAAATGATTGGGGCCAAGAGGAATTCTATATGGTTTTGTGATCACTGCAAAACATCAGGCCATAGCATTGAACGGTGTTATAAACTACATGGACACCCCAACACTTGGAATAGGGATAAGAAATCAGCCAATCTTTGTCACAATATTGATGAATCTGATATACGATCTCAAGCAGACTCCTCTGATATTCCTCCACCTATCACTCTTGATCAATACAATCAACTAATGAATCTTTTATCCAAGAATCAGAATTCTGAAGGCAATAATGCCGAAAAACCAATAATACCAGCAGGTACTTCTCCGGTTTTCTTCTCTAGTTATAAGTTCTGTATGATGAGTAGCACAACTCCTACTTGGATTCTGGATAGTGGTGCCACAGACCACATTTGCCATGACCTAAGTCTGTTTTCCACTTATACCCCATTACAATCCCATGCTCATAGTATTACTGTTCCTGATGGTAGACAAGTTGAAATTAAACATATGGGTTCTGTCATTTTACCAGGGAATATCACTTTGCAAAATGTTTTTCATGTTCCTGATTTTCACTATAATCTTATTTCCATACATAAATTGTGTCTGGACCTAAAATGTGACATCACCTTCTCTGCTTCCTCTTGTATGATCCAGGGCCCTCACTTGACCCTTCCTCAAGTTCTTGGTAATCTACATCAAGGCCTCTACTGCACAACACATGAATTCCAGTCTTCAATCACTCAACTACACACTCCTGTTCCTAATATCTCTTGTCATGCTGTTCATGTCCAACATGCAGAACTTGCTAAGCTGTGGCATCTTCGATTAGGTCACTTGCCTTTTCCACAACTACAAACAGCTACAAAGAATATTGTTAATTGTTCTTCTATAGATTGCATTTGTCAAGTTTGCCCTGTAGCAAGGCAAACTAGATCTTCTTTTTCTCTTAGTACAATAAAAACAACTAAACCTTTTGAGCTCATTCATGTTGATATTTGGGGGCCTTACAGAGTTCCCACCTATACAAAATGTAATCTTTTCCTTACTATTGTTGATGATTACTCAAGGAATACTTGGGTTCATTTCTTAAACTACAAATCTGATGCTGTTTCAATTCTGAAAAATTTTGGGGTAATTAAAATGAGTGAGAGGAGGGAGAAGAAATATTGGGGTATTTGGGGTTACTGGGTTCGAAGGGGTTTGGGTATTTAATTATTTTTTTATATATTATATTATTATTATTATTATTATTATTATTATTAATATTATTATTATAAAACTTACTTAACTTACTTAATTCATGGTAGATTTTCTAATTGGTTTAAAGCCCAATATGATTTTATTTATTTTAAATTTTCAAATGTTATAATAATTATTTTTTTCTTGCAATATTCTTTGAAAATTTTATTTATATATGTCTCTATACAAAACTTAATTTAATAAATAATCTTAATTAATTATATATTTTATGTTTAAATACTTGAATTATTTGAGAAAAGGGTGCTTAAAAAATTTGTTCTTAAGATAAAAAGACGTGAAGTTACAATTTGAAATTATGACGCTAATAATTAATCGTATTAAAAGATATTGCTCCTTAGTTTGAGTTGAATAAAATAAGTGAATATGGAATAAGATTATGATGTTAACAAATAATCTTAATTCATATTAAACGAAGGTGCCCCATAATTTGAACTGTATAAAATACTCCATGTTGTAAAAGTGTACAAACGACAGACTAAAGGGATTCAGGGTGACATATGCTGTTTAGGGGTGATATATACTCATGTTCATTCATATAAGAAGATTTATCAACATGAAACTGTTCGTAATATTTATACCAACTTATCCATTTACTTGATTATATGCAAACTGCGCTAATAGATTGTGAGGCGTTGGATCTCGATCTGATGGATAAGTAGGGACGCGAATCTCATAGGACCAATATGGAATTTTCGTAAATACGCTCATCTTCGTTTTACTCTGTCATCGTCGCACATTATCTATTCAACGATCTTCATCGTACATCAAAATCAGTTTCAATATCTTTAAAAAAGGCACGCGTAATTATAAATTCAGGTATGATAATTTGTTTCTATTATTCATGATCAATATAGTTGTTAGAATTGTTGTTCTTGGCATCTATACATTTGTTTGTTGCCCTTTGTTTGATTTATATTTTGTTTTACAATCATTGAATCTGAACAAGACGATGAATCTCTTCCTCTATGGTTAAAAATCAGGTATTTCAAACTGCTTATTTAGGTTTTTGTATCATTTTTTAATTGTACATTTAATGTTTTTAGTTTTTTGCGTTTTCATAAGTTTTTTAGGGTTTTGATTTTAATTTGATGCTTGTCATTTGATTTTGCTCTGATTGTTGGTGGTTTTTGTTGTAAATGCTTATCCCTTTCTTTGAGAGCTGACTGTTGCATTTACTGTATTGTAAGGTTATAATTTTTAAATCTTTTTGAGATGATGAGTTTCATGTACATGTTAATTAGTGGCGGTGGCGGATTAGGATACTTAAAATGAAAAATATACAAAATAAAATACACGTTTATTCCTTTTGAGTTTTCAGTAAAAATATACAAAATAAAATACACTTTATTCCTTTAAATTTGCTACTGAAAGTCGCATATTATAAAGGAAAATGTCACATTTAGTAGCAAATGCTTGTCTGACAAAGTTTCCACTGTTATTGTGTTTTCCTAACCGGGAAACTGATTTTTGATTTCACAATATAAGTTGAAGTCAGCCTACTGGGTTCTCTTGTCCTTGACACTTTTCTTTGTTCCTCCATGGCCATCTGATTTTGTCTTACTTCTGCTATATCCTTGATTAGTCTGATACAGTGTCACATAATTCTCTAATTTCCCTCAATTTGCAAATCAAAAAAGCGAATTATAATCAATTTTGGGCTATTTTTTTTAGAAGCTTGGATAATTTTCACGCAGAAGTAGTCAAATTTCTTTTACATGTTATATAATCTTCTTACCCATCTTCAAAATGTAAATGATTAAATGGTAGTCGATATTCCTCCATAACTGTTGTAAGGTTCAACTATATCTTTATGCAGCAAAGTTATCCAGAAGCAAATTGGACCCAATGGAGGACTTGGATAGATCTATCTTCCTCTGAAGGAGTTTTTGGATGTCTCTAAGCAAGTGAAATGTTGGTTCTTGTCTCACTCAGTATTTGAATGGCTGTACGATTTTGTTGCTTCCTATGTTACTCGGATTCGTACCCGTGTCTGATCCTTGATGCTCGGATATCGGTATGGCACTTAGACACTTAGGCACAAAATTGAATATTTAAACGTATCCGACACTTGAACACGTATCAGTATCCGACATAGTACCCGAGTCCAAATAACATAAGCTGCTTGCTTCGGTTAGTTAGCCTACTCCACTCTATCTTTTAATATCACCTTCCCACGTGATAATGAATGGTAGTCAATTTTGTGGGAATATATTCTCTGATCTTAGGGAATATTTTTCTGTTTTAGTAAATAATTAATTTTCCAAATTTGTCCAATATATTAGGGAATTACTGATTTCACAAGTTTTGTATTTCCTTAATTAATTCATAGAGTTTGTATAAATTAGGGCTGTAATTACAATGGAAATAATACAAAACGAGTATTCCTTTAACCCTAAAACTAGCTTTCTTTAATTCTTCATGGTATCAGAGCTGTAAGGTTTAATCTGGGATTAACCTTTGTTCAGCATCATCCTTTACCCTCAAAACTTACCTGTAACAATGGCAGAAACAAACCCAAACCAACTCATAACCATGGAACAGATGGAACATATGTTAAAACTGTTTCAGCAACTAAACAAACCAAACACAAACCTAGAAACCATACCATCAGAATTAAAATTGGCCGAAAAGTTAAATTACCAAAATTACACAACCTGGTGCAAAATGATGCAAATAGCCTTAGAGCGCAGAGGACGTCTCAGCCACATCATAGACGAACCTGCTAATATCACAGACCCTAATTACCAAACATGGAAGCAGAAGGATTCAATAGTCCTATCATGGATTATTTCAAACATTGATACAGATCTCATAAACCAGTTCTTAGATTATACCGTTGCAAGGGATCTATGGAAGGGGATCGAAATTCTATTGAACAGTGGAAGGGATGAACTCCAGATCTTTGATCTGAGTTCTCAAGCCAACAACATAAAGCAAGACAGAGACCCAATAGAGGTTTTTTATGGAAAATTGACCACGATTTGGAAGGAGATAGATCGAAGACAACCAAATCCCATGAAACATACTGAAGATATCACAATCTTCAATACCTTTATTCAAAAACAACGATTGTTTCAATTTCTGGCCGGAATCAATGATACATTTGACAAAGAAAAGAGGGATCTATTGAATCAAGACCCACTTCCAACGGTTGAAATTGCATATGCCACAATTAGGCGTGAAATCTCAAGGCGAGGAATTAT
Organism: Amaranthus tricolor; assembly: GCF_026212465.1. Classification (NCBI taxonomy): domain Eukaryota; kingdom Viridiplantae; phylum Streptophyta; class Magnoliopsida; order Caryophyllales; family Amaranthaceae; genus Amaranthus; species Amaranthus tricolor. Next base: position 5,291,470 of record NC_080056.1, read on the forward strand.
GATCCAGGCTTCATCATCGGGAAAACATCCCTCAGAAATTGGGAGTGGGTTGGCCGTTAAACAATACCGGTCAGAAACATCATACCGGCGTGACAAGGAAGACAAAACTCACCTTAAGTGTAGCTACTGTGGAGGAAGCCGTCACACAAAGGATGGTTGTTTCAAGTTAAAAGGCTACCCGGAGTGGTGGGAGGAGCACCGACAACGTAGAGCCGCCACCAAGGCCCAGTTGAACCAGACCGGCGGCAAGGCTCACTCGGTCACCGGCTTACCACCCATTACCAGCACACCAACCCACTGTACAGAAACAAGAGAGGGCAACAATGGCGTTGAAGGTGAAACAGCACAGAGAAAAGGAAACAACCCAGAAGAGAGAGAAGAAGGGAAAGATCTAGAAGGAACTCAGAAAGACCCAAAACCCACAACAAAACGCTCCCCCACTTGCTTATATATACCACAACCCCAAAACCCTAATACCTTAGACACTACCCGGCCCATTTATAAACCCCCTAAGCCCAACAACCCATGTAACCCACATAAATTAGGCCTCTTATGTAAACCTAGTACTTCCTCCCAATGGATTTTTGATTGCGAGGCCACCGATACCATGACCTTTGATCCCTCCGACCTTTTACTCACTAACCCGAAAACCCGAACCTATATCCAAACAGCCAATGGGGAGTGTGTGAGTGTTGATCAATCTGGGCCTGTTACCATTTCTCTGTCGCTAAAAATTAAAAATTTTCTTTTAATTCCTAGTCTATCTCACAAATTATTATCAATTAGCCAGTTGACTCGGGAATTAAATTGTATTGTGCTTATGTCTTCCTCTGGTTGTGTTGTGCAGGATGCCCAGACAGGGAAGATTATTGGTCGTGGTACTGAACGAGACGGTTTGTACAATGTGGACGAGGCGATTCAAACGGGTCACACTTTGCTTGCTCATGGGTTCCCTAATCATCAGTTATGGACCTGGCATCGACGTCTAGGTCATCCATCTTTGGGGTATCTGAAACGTCTCTTTCCGTCATTAGCTAAAAGTACTGTAGTCTTGGACTGTGAAACATGTGTTCTTGCAAAAAGTCACAAACATTCTTATTCTCCTAGTTCTCATCATAGTCATGAACCGTTTGTTTTAATACATTCTGATGTTTGGGGACCTGCTCCTGATTTTAGAAACCACAGCTACTCATATTTTGTTTCATTTATTGATGATTGTACTAGAATGTGTTGGATATATTTCTTGAAACACAAATATGAGGTTTTTGATGTCTTTGTCAAGTTCTATAATATGATTGTCACACAGTTTAATGCTAAGCCTAAAATACTTCGATCTGATAATGGGGGAGAATACATGAACCATCACATGAAAGATTTCTTTACCACCCATGGTCTTATTCACCAAACTTCTTGTTCCCACACACCCCCAACAAAATGGCATAGCTGAAAGGAAAAATCGTACTCTTCTTGAAATAAGTCGAGCCCTTATGTTTGAAGCCCATGTCCCACCTTATTTTTGGCCTGAAGCCATCGCCTCTGCTACCTATCTCACCAATCGACTACCCTCAAAAATTCTCAACTTCCGAACTCCCTTGGAGGTCCTTTGTACTCACACTACTATCCCATCTTTCCATTCTTTACCCCCTCGAGTTTTTGGGTGTGTTGTGTATGTTCATCTACCTAAACCTGCTCGAACCAAACTTGAACCCCGGGCTGTTAAGTGTCTCTTTGTGGGCTATGGTACTAATCAGAAGGGATACCGGTGCTTTGATCCAACTCAAAATAAGATGTATACCATAATGGATTGTGACTTCTTTGAACATTCCTACTTTTACTCCCAGCTTCGTCCTCAGGGGGAGACTACATGTGATGACTTGAGCTGGCTTACATATTCTGTAACTGATGATTCGAACCCCAAAGAGCGAGTAGGTAATCCCACAGATATTGCTACGGAAAACATAGTTTTACTTTCTCCTCAGACCCTTCCTACCTTGTCTGAAGCATCTCATAATCAAGAAGTTGTCTGTGGGTCTCAAGAGGTATTAACTGAACCTGAACCTCAAACTAATGATGACATATCTGTTTTTGCTAATTCACCCTGCAGATACCAACTACCTCCAAGAAGCAAAAGGGGTATTCCTCCAAAAAGATATGATCCAAAGTTCGAATCACAGAGATCTCGGTATCCTATCAACCGAGAGGTGAGTAACTTGGCACAAATAGTTGTAGCATTCCAGACCAGCCTATACTCAAGCTCCTTGCCTAAGAGTACTGAAGAAGCTCTCCGAAATCCAAGGTGGAAAGAGGCAATGGTAGATGAAATCTCAGCTTTAAAGAAAAACAGCACATGGGAAAAGTGTATGCTACCCAAAGGAAAGAAACCGGTTGGATGCAAATGGGTTTTTACAATAAAGTATCATGCAGATGGAACCATTGAGAGATACAAAGCTCGTCTTGTGGCAAAGGGATACACACAAACTTACGGGATTGATTACTCCGAAACCTTCTCTCCGGTTGCCAAAATAGATACCATCAGGGTCATATTCTCCATAGCTGCAAATAAAGATTGGCCTCTCTACCAGTTCGATGTAAAGAATGCTTTTCTACATGGCGAGATCGAAGAGGAAGTATATATGGATGCTCCGCCAGGTTTCTCGGATGAATTCGCTCCAGGAGAAGGATGTAGACTTAAAAGGGCATTGTATGGCTTGAAACAGTCTCCAAGAGCTTGGTTTGGTAAGTTCACCGCAGCAATGAAGAAATTTGGGTATAAACAGAGCCATTCCGACCATACCCTATTCCTAAAAAAAGACGATGGTCAGATCACATGTCTTATCATTTATGTAGATGATATGGTAATAACGGGGAACAATGAAAGGGAGATAAAGGAGCTTAAGAGGAAACTATTCATGGAGTTCGAGATGAAGGACTTGGGGAACTTAAAGTACTTCCTTGGTATAGAAGTTTTCCGGTCCAAGAAAGGGATTTTCATTAACCAAAAGAAATATGTCTTAGACCTGTTAGCAGAAGTAGGGATGATTGACTGCAAACCAGCAGAAACACCAATCGTAACTAATCATAAACTCCAGACGACTCCTGGAGGAGAGCCAGCTGACAGGGAGAAGTATCAGAAACTGGTAGGCAAATTGATCTATTTATCTCACACTAGACCAGACATAGCATACGCCGTTGGGGTCGTGAGTCGATTCATGCACCTACCACAAACTCCACATATGGAAGCAGCTATGAGAATCTTGAGATACTTGAAAGGCACTAGTGATAGGGGAGTCTTCTTTGGTAAGAATCATCATCTTGATCTCGAAGCTTACACAGATGCTGACTGGGCAGGCGATCGAGACAGCAGGAAATCTACATCTGGATATTTCACTCTTGTAGGGGGAAACTTGGTTACTTGGAGGAGTAAGAAACAAAAGGTAGTCGCATTATCAAGTGCAGAAGCAGAGTTCAGAGGGGTAGCAAAAGGAATAACAGAAATCCTATGGCTAAGAAAACTCTTATACGAACTCGACTTTCCACCAACAGGAGCTTGCAAGTTATTTTGCGACAATAAAGCAGCCATTGATATCTCAGAAAATCCGGTCCAACACGATCGAACAAAACATGTGGAGGTTGACAGACACTTTATAAAAGAAAAATTAGAGAAGGAAATCATCAGCATTCCACACGTAAGATCAGAAGATCAGTTAGCTGACATTCTCACAAAGGCCGTTTCTGTTGAAGCCTTTGAAACTACTTTATCCAAGTTAGGTATTGGGAATCCCATAACCTAACTTGAGAGGGAGTGTGGGAATATATTCTCTGATCTTAGGGAATATTTTTCTGTTTTAGTAAATAATTAATTTCCCAAATTTGTCCAATATATTAGGGAATTACTGATTTCACAAGTTTTGTATTTCCTTAATTAATTCATAGAGTTTGTATAAATTAGGGCCGTAATTACAATGGAAATAATACAAAACGAGTATTCCTTTAACCCTAAAACTAGCTTTCTTTAATTCTTCAAATTTTATGAACAAAAAGGAATTTTGGGATGGTCAATATCATTACCATGGTGGTGGAATGGTTTAGCATCATAGTACACAGGCAAATCCAGAAAAATAATTAGTGTCAAAAAATAAAATTTAAGTAAAATATATTTTGTGGGTTTCAAATCCTCATCACTTATATGGAAGATAATATACTAATCAACTCATCTAGGGACAACTAGGGTATACTCTTTGATTTTATTTTGGATTCAAGTGATGTCAACTGATTTTAATAACTAAACACTAGATCCGCCTATGGCATCATTAAGTACCGGCTAACAACCGGACATTAATGTTGCTCTACATAGAATTCATTTTTGAAGAGATTAATTTATAATTCAATTGCTAATCAAGCATGTAAGTCACTTGATTGGTCGTGTATGCCTTCTCATAAGGATTGATCCTTATATCAATGTAGCTTTGTAGTTTGTGGGGTAGAATCTACTCTAGTCAGAAAGCCTTTATCTTGGTGAGTTCTTCAGTTGCTTCATGCTTAATTTCACACACACAAAAAAAAAAGATGATGGATTGATCTTAAATTAAGGTCTTAATTAATTACTCGTGATTTGGGGCACAAGATTACAGAATACAGAGTTTAAGTTTTGGGTGCAAGGTTTAGGCATTTAGCCCAATGAACTGAACAAGCACCGTGTTTGTCACCTCGAGTATTCAGTGATCCAGAAATGATTTTGTTTATATGAATTTGGGTAAGGTATATATAACCTAAGCCCCAAAGACCCATGTACGTAACATAACCATCTAAACAGAGCAATACACGACAGTAGCCTGCGACTAGTTGTCGTGTTGGAGCACTCTCTAGGCGACGATTTGTCGTGAGGGTTGTGCCTTAAAAAGCAAACTTTTGCTTCCTTTCTCCAATTGCTCTATTTTGGCTTATGCAAGCCTCATCTTATACATAGGCACCATAACATACTTAGGCCTTGCCCATACAAGAATTATCCCATGACTCGAGGCACATATAACCGGTACAAAAAATGATACGTCAGGGTGCATAACGTTCAGCTTGAAGGTCTATGTCGTGGAGTAGCATGGAATGGCATGAGAGAAAAAAGTGGCTATTGTGGAGAGGCGGTAAGCATTGCCGACAACATGAGATGCATGGGTTTAAATTTGAATTGAACTACATGAAATCAAGTCTATTGTTGGCCCTTTACCTCAGTGGTCGAGCAATTGACTTTTAACTGATTTGTTGAAGGTTTCAATCTATGTTACGTGATTCGCTAATCTCATTATGAATCGTGAACATAAAGATTGTCCTGATACGGTCGATTTTGGGCTTGTTTGAGTGAATCACAAACTCAGTGGAAATTAGTTGATGAATTATGTTATGCCGGTTTGAATCCAAGTGATGAGATAGTTAGAAAGACTGCGAGTCCTTACGTATTAGCTAATTTACGTATATCAGTAATCCAGTATCCATCTATACTAACTTAAATTGTCAAATGTTTAGTCTGACAAGCAAGAGATGTTTATTTTTAGGTGTCAAAATCCTCTGTTTGATCTTGCTGGTGACAAGGAGAAGCAATGGTGTTCTATTTGGATAGTGATTTGGTTTTTTAAGCTTAACAAAATGACAATATTTGTAACTTGATTGTATTTCAATCTTTTTAGATGTAATGCATCTATTTGTGAAGCTTTAATATACATGCTCATTGATGCGAAAATGTGTCCGCTATTACGGTTGCAGTTGCTGTTGAGTTCTGTGTAGGTTAATTGGTTGCTTCCTGACTTGGTATTCCTGTCGACGGCTGTTTAGTGGGCCTTATAAGGGCCGGACTGGGCTTAAGTTAATAGGTGGTAAGTTGGATAAGAGCCCTTTAAAACTTTATATGGACTTTAAATAGGCCATACTAGGCCGGCCCAACACGGTCTATTTTTAATACAAAAAAACTTTTTAATCCACATTTATCAATTTATAACAATTAAATTATCATTTATAATAATTAAATTGAAAAAAAATATTATTAATCCTCATTGACATTGTCATTTTAATATTCAAATCAATACATTAATTATGCTATTTACAAATGCCCATTTTCGCTCCTTATTGAGCGCTTTTATAGCCTGCTTCATTTTAATTGTAGTAGAGCTCGTTTTTGGCCTGACATATTTTTAGCCCGTAACTTAGAAAGCCTTTTAAATAAGGGCAAGATAGAAAATTTGAAAAAAATAAGACAATTGAACAACTTTTTTTTTTTCCAAAATAAGCTCCGTGAAAACTTAATTCCCAAAATAAGTGCCCGTACATCCAAACCTAGGTTTGGTAAAAGTCACTGTTACTAACAGCGAAAGACAAAAAAAAAGAAAAAAAAGCTCCGTACATCCGTGAACAACATTTTTTTTTTTTTAATTTTTTTAAGTCGCTGTTAGTAACAGCGACTTAAGTCTTCTTCGTTATTTCAGTTACTTCCTCATTCCAATCTACGAGATTAAGGGGTTGACTGGTCAACTCCTTAAGTCGCTGTTAGTAACAGCGACTTAGGCTTTTATTTTTTATTTTTTATTTTTTATTTTCGCTGTTAGTAACAGTGACTTACGCCAAGCCTAGGCTTGGATGTACGAACGCTTATTTTGGAAATAAATTTTTCACGAAGCTTATTTTCGGAATAAAGTTGTTCAATGCTTTTATTTTTTTCAAATTTTCGGCAAGATAAGGGCTCACAATAGGAGCCCGACCCATTAAACACCCCTATTCCTATCTCAACTAGTCAGTAGTTTATGACTCTTCTATGCATAGAGCAATTTTGTTCTAAGCGACTAGGTGTTGGGTGATGACTAAGTTGAATTAGCCATACGAAGTAATAATCATATAACATTTTGTTACTCTAATATCACTAAATAGTCTACATCTAGACAGAGTTTGGAGTATCGAATGTACGTAATTTTATTCTTATTAGTGATACGAAAAAATTACTTCTAATTGATCATAGATAAAAAAATATTGTTTGCAACTTCATATAAATAATAAGTCTTGTGTGAGATCGTCTCTCATTGTAAGATGAACTCATATAATTAGGTTCATTTCTCTAATTGATCACTTTAAAACTAAAAAAATAATTATTTTAAAGTTATAAGAGATAGTTTCATGAGATAACGTCATTTAAGATTTTGTGTAAAAATAATTATGCATGTTTTGATGAGTCAATTCATGAGTTGTTGCTCCTATTTATTCCCTTAACTCCTAGGAATGTGAAGGGTAGATGATAGGCGTATTTTTTATACTTCATTCATTTTGATATACTTGCTTTATTACTATTCTTAACGCTAGTTATCAATCAAGTTTATTTTATATATTGCAGTTAATATATAGAAAAATTATAGTCAAGTAAAATCTTATTTGAAATATATTAGCACGTACTTTTATAATATTTTAACTTTTTATAATTTTTACTCGTATATAATTTATTTATATAAATATACATATATTTAAAAATTCACAATAAATAAAATAAAAGTTCTAGCACATATTACGTACGTCCTCCGTTTCGTTTTAGTCGCTACATTTTCATGGGCACGGGAATTAAGAAAAGTGATTGACCTACACTGTAGCTGATTGTTTACTTTATAGAGTATAGCATTTTATTATTGTTAATTGAAAAAGTAAAAGGAAAAATAGGTTGTTAGGTTACTTTATAGAGTATAGTATAGTATTTTATTATAGAGTATAGAGTATAGAGTAGGATAAAAATAGGGGTAGGTAAAACATTAAATGATTGTTTTATTACTAAAAACAGAAATGTAACAAATAATATGAAATTGCCAAAAATAGAAAATGTAGCGGGTATTATGAAACGGAGAAAGTATAATAGGTTAGGATAAGAGTCTTGTGAAGGAGGAGATGTATCATTTTATGTCTCCCAATCTCTGAACTCTCAAGCAAAGAGTATTCCAAAATCCAATTATGATTTGAAATTATGGAAAATAGCTCTTCCACGGTATCTTTCGTATTTATTGACAATCACTCCCTCTGTTCCTATGTAATCTAACACATTAGATAGGTTTAAAAAATAGAGAGAATGTCATATTACAACTAAAAATTGAAACGATTTAAAAAATAGATGTTCATTGCCTATTTGAATTTCAAAATTCAATTATCAACATTTATTATTTTTACGTATCACTCTCAATAGGAGACATAGTAGTTTACATGCATGTGAATAAGTAATGATCCTCTCTCTTCCACATAATTCTATAAACGTGTTCATGAAAATGAAAAAGGAATCAGGTACTTTAATTTGCACTTAATAAAGCGATAAAGGATACAATGTCTTCTATCTAATCCCTAATCCATACTTTTGTATTCAACGTACACCCACGGTGTCAAGTACTTTTCTTTCAAGGTAAAGCTTTAGACGAGGGTACTTATCTTTGTAGATATTAAATTGGAGTTTATAATGCGAAAAATTATCTAGAATAATTTAATTTTTTATCGATTTTTCTGTAGTGATTTAAATTTTTAATTAATCATGGATAATTCCAATTATAAGGAGTGCTTGTTAAGAATGCACCAAGGTAATCTCCTACCTATCCATGTTCTTTTTATTTTATTTGTCCCTTGATTAAAAAATTAATATAGCGTAAAAAGTTATACACTTATATGGGATTGGACAAAAATAAAAGAGGGCAAGTATAAGTTGAGGTAAAGGTGTATTATATGTTTGAAATTGAAGTTGTTTAGGAATCATTTGCATTAAAGGTCTATTGTTGTACATACGTGAATTGTCCTATAATATTAATAAAGAGGAGAATATATTGTTTTATTGTAAACTTTAAGGGTAACTCTTGTAAATTACTATTAATTGGTTTTGATAGTCATAGGCAATTCTAAAACATTTTGGGTGTTCAACTGGGTAGGATCTCAAAATATAATTAGAAATTATAAATATTAAATTAAACCGTAATATAAAAAAATAAAAATAACTCAACTGGTTGACGTGCTTTCTTTTAAAGGCAAGGCATGGGTTCAAAGCTTTTTAAAACGCTTTTTAGAATAATTATAGCTAAGTGGCTGATAATAATCTAGGTCACATTACTTTGAGAGGTGGATAAATCCTATCAACAATTTGTTCATAGACTATAAAACCCACCAAAATAAGGAAAAGGCCGCAAATTGTATTAATAATAATTGAGTACATGAATATAAAAGTGAGAATTTTCACTAATCTCTATCATAAAATCCGAAGGATTTTTAGTTATTTATTTGGTCAAATTTTTTTTAATCCGACGGTCCGTTTGATTAGTGGTACTAAAAAGTGGTAATGGAATAATTTATAAGATAAAATTTCATCAAAATTTCCATATCATTACCATAGTAATGAAACTTTGATAACAAAAAAAGTTCTTTTATTTACAAATATCCATTACCATTGTTTAATTGATTATTTGACAAGATATTTACTCAGTGTATTCCATTCACAGAAAACTGTAATTAGCATATATCCGTTCACAGAAAACTGTAATTAGAAAATTAGGTACACTACTTATTATATAATACCAATTACTCCCTCCGTTCCTATTTGTTCTTCCTATTTGGGTATTTCACAAAGATTAAGAAAAAGAGAATCTTTGGTGGTAGTGGGTATTATTTTAATTATATAATAGTGGGAAGTAATGATTGTATTGGAAGTATGAGGTTGTAGTGGGTATTATTTTAATTAAATAGTAGTGTGAAGTAATGATTGTATTGGAAGTATGAGAGAGAAAATTATTATAAATAAAAGAAAATGGGTACATTAAAAGAAAAGGGGGATTTTAAGGGGTAAAAGTGAGATAAAAACTTTCTAAAAATAGAAAGTATTCTAAAGTGGAAGAACTTTTGAAACTATCCGTTATAATAATGTGAAAGATAAAAAAGGAACGGAGGGAGTAACCCTTACAAGCAAATAGCATAGGCATTTGGGCGGTTGATATAAAATATTCAACAACGTGTGAATATTTTGAGGTTTGACTTGATCTAGCTAGCCCAAGCCCACCAATGCTTTCACTAGTGCTAATGATTAGAGTTATTAAGTTGATTTTTAATGAATTGTTTGAAATTGATTTAAAATTAAATTTGTGTCTATACTGATTATTACGAAATTATAATTTTTATTTTAAAGTCAAATCAAATTGAATTCACTTACAAAATTAAATAGATTTAAAATTATTGAATTTGTTTTATTACACTTCCTTTAAAAACTACTCGACACTTTAATCTTTACGGATAGTTCATAACAGGTTTATATTTTATTTTGTGACGCTATTCTCTAGATGAAGAATCTTTGTTGCTCAAATGAAAACAAAACACTTTAGACGCATCCAAGCAAAACAAAACCAACCGGGCCCCTTTAAAATCTAAACTTTCCCTCCATAAACTAGGGGACGGGTTGGTTACTACATAAAATGGGTTTCTGCCCCTCTATCAGATTAATTAACAAAGCAGCTAAAGAAATGTTATGTGGTTGGAAAAGCATGTATAAGGTGGCCGGCAATGGCGTCAATAAAAAGCTTGAAAATGAAAGTGTGGAGAATGGGAAGAAGATAATAAAGGGGACAGTAATATTGATGAAGAAAAATGTATTGGATTTCACAGATTTACAAGCTTCTTTTCTTGATCGAATTCATGAACTTGTGGGTAAAGGTGTTTCTCTACAGCTCATTTGTGCATCTGATCATCATCATTCAGGTTTTTTTTTTTTTGTCTTTTTTTTCTTGTTAAGAATAGTTAACATGTCAGAAACATCCCACATTAATTAAAATAGTCGGTTATAAACTTACATATAAAATTTGGTGCATAATCATCGTAATACGATAACTATATGGTTTTGAAAAAAAGTGTACCACATAAAATGTGTATGCACGTCGATGCTCACTACCCACGTGGGTTAGTGGGTCGAGTTCGAGCCCATGGATGCCCTGTGAGTATATCCACATGAATGGGCCTGAGGTGATTATGTGATAAATTACGAACTAACATGGTATTGAGTCGAAAGTGGTTCTTGAATATGATGTGACTCACATGTGAGGGTAAGTGTTGGAAATATACTTTTCAATCCTTATTACTCGTGGGTTTGTGGGTTCGAATAACCCTTGAATGCCCGGTAAAAAATGTTTCCAGACGAGTGGCTGACAGAGTGATTATGTGATAAATTACAATTACCTAACAAATTTGCAACTTCAAATAAACCTTAATTATGAACCTCACTATACTGATTGCTATCCTTCTAGCACATGAATACAATTTTTTGATTATCTGAAGGCCAAGAGAAGGAGATTACTAAGTGATCAGAATTTAAACTGAAGACCTAATTTGTAATTTGATACTTGATGATCTTTAACTTGGACAAGACTTATCAATTTCTATTACAATTAACATTCAATTATTAATAGTTCTCAAAACAAAATTTAATGAAAGTAAACATGTCAAATTCATCATAGGGCTTATTTAGCATAAGGTATTTAGACGTCATGTATTATGTGTTGACTCTTTTTAGTTGAACTACTTTTTATGTTCTCTAATGTTTTTCTCATTTAAAATATTGTACTTTAAAAGAGAAATGAGTTTGAGTATGGTTTTTGAGAGATATATAGAACACATAATATATTCATGTACGATCTTGTTAATTATTATCATATATATATATATATTTAATTTTTTATGATACGTAATAGATATATCAAGGCTTAAAAGTTGCTTTGAATTATGTGTAAAAAGTAAACGGGAAAAAAAAACGGAGGGAGTAGTTGTTTAGTAAGTTATAAGTGTTAAATGTTAACATAAAATTTTATTGAGAAAAAAAAAATAACGTTAAGTTGTTTTTTTGGTAATAAAAATTTTGATTGTTATTAATGTGCATTTGTTGATCATTCACTATCTAAATTTAATAATTGTTTAATTGACAATTAGGCATATAAAATGTTGGTCACTTATATTAGGGATGTTCAAACAACTATTGATAAAAGTTTCTTGCACTTCAAAAATTCATATAGATGGTCTCTCAATAAGATAACCTAAAAAAAAATTATATTTTTATAATTTGTGTTAATTAAAATATTTCATTTGTATATAACATATTTCACAATGAAATCACCTAATTTAATAATGTGTCTAAAAAATTAGAAATTGGGTACAAAGTGTGAAAGTCAAATTGAATAACACTGAATGTAAGCAATTAACCAAATTGTTATAATTAATGTGGATTTATAAGAAAACATAAATAGCGTACAAAATTAAAAGTCATAATTTCTCCATAATTTCAATTGACTTTTTATTTTATTATGAATCGTGACAACTAAATCTTGATATATAATTACTGTGATGTATAGAGTATATTATAAATATGTCAATTGCTCATTTTTATGAATAAATATTCAAGCTTTATAAAATATTTAAGTTCAAAGAATAATTATACTCTACGATTTTATCATAACTTAACTCCTAGAATTTTATTTAAACTACTAAATTTAAATTTCTAGTTAAATATACTGATTTTAAAAACTTTAATTTGTTACAAAGTTACATGTGATGCAATTTAATGAGATATTATTATTTATGTGTGAGAGAATTTTGAGAAATAATTGTCTTAAAGGAGATTTTTTGTTTTATAAAATTTGAAGTCATACAAAAGTTAAAAAGTGAGTTCAGGATCGGACATGCTTGCTAAAAATTACGTTTGAGGTCAAGTTAAAGCTATTTAAACGTAACCTAGCTAACTTTTAATATTAATATATACATCATTTCACGCCGTATTGAATTCAATGGTGCATCCATGACCTATTAATATTGTCAACCGATAACATTTAACTTACGTATAAAATTATGTAACTACAAGCAACAAATGCTAATATATGTACTGATTAAATTGGTAAGAGGTTTGTTATATAATAACTTTGACTTGAGCTCAAACCTCATCAATAAAATTTTTAAAAATATTATTATTATGATTTGATTTTGTTTTATATCCGTCTCAAATTAAATCTAATAGTTCTATTAGCAATATGGCATCAATATTTTTTTTTTTTTTTTGCTTAACTAAGAACCTTTAGGGATGTTCAAGTAAAATGGCGATGGCCATGATCAACAATTCAACATTCTGCATAATTTTGATGTCCGAGCGGAAAAAAATAGTAGACAAATCATAGCCATGCCCGCTTAAGAGAGAGAGCATGAGAAGATGTTCAAGTAAAATCAACAAACAAATTTCGTCACATTTTAAAAATGTCTTCCTTGGAGGCTTGGAATAACATAGAAGAAGCAGTACAAGCTACTCAACAACAGAATATTTGCAACCAATCAACTATATCTTTTATCCTTTTTAATTATCATTAATTTTTAATTTGATCTGTTTCATTAATTTTACATCATTTTATTTTTTTAGCAATGATTTTACTTTTTTTTAATTTTATTTACGAAATTATTTTCTTTTCTCATCTTAATTGCTCATTTCTATAATTTACTTTTTTTTTGTTTTTTTTTCCAACTTAATTTCTCTTTCTTCTATTTTTCATTAGAAAGCAAATAGAGCAGATAGAGAAAAAAAATATTAAAATAAGGCTTAATGTCTCTAACAACAATATTGTTTAAGGAGCAATCCATTCAATTGCATCTCTTGTGAATGTTTTTGCTCAATTATTTTAAATTTATCACTTTTATAAGCTACTTTCATTTTTTTTTTTCAAAACTATACTCTAGTACTATTTTGTCTTAATTCTTATTTTCATAGTCGATTATTGGTGTGCACGCTTTTTCTTTATTCAATTTATTAATTTATACACCCTCAATTTCATAGAATTTGCAGCATATTTTCCAAAAACTCTTCTCATTAAAAATTTAAAAATTATTAATTCACCTATTCCTGATAGATAATTTATCTTGCAGAATAAGCCACTACTACAAAACGTGCTCTATAGGGTTACCACATCACAACCTTATCCATGAAAATCAAGTTTTATCTTATTTAGACCTTTTTCAAATCAGACAAGAAATTATAATTTCATCTATTATTTCTTTTTTTTTCTTTTTTCGGCCTGTCCTATCTTAATCATTAATAACCCCAATGACCTTTTGGTCTTTAGAATAGGACCCATCATCAAGGCATAAAAATACCAATCGTGATTGTTCAGAACATCCTTCCAACCTCTCAGGAAAAGACAAAGAAACCAAGGTTCCTATATCTTTTTCGAAAATTAATTTGTTAAAGTTAGCAAAAACATATAAAAGAATATAGAGGTAACACGTTGATATGACACCTTTTTCTTTGAATACATCTATACTAAGATTTAAAAATAAAATGTTCTCATAAGATACATTCAATTTAAGTATATACTTCATATTGAAGTTTTGCTTTGGTTATAACCTATAATACTTGTTCATATATTTTACTTATTTCTTAAGAAAAATTATTTGCTTTTAATCACATATTGAAGAATCAAAAAAGGTACGACTTATATAATTTAGTGAGCAACTCATTAAGTATTCACTATAACTAATTAGTTTTTACAGAATAAAAACTGATTAAACTTATAAGAGGTTATAGTCACCTGATCTAATGTGCGCCAATATAAATTAGCCTATCAAAAATTTTCAAATGGTATTAAAGTGAATGAAGTATGTTTGATTCTGAAAATATAGGTGTTTAATAGTAAAAATGATAGCCATGGAGGGTAAGAAAAAGCAATATTTTGCTCAATCAAAAAATTGTTGACCATGTTGAGTTCCAAACAAGTGACATTCTCCTTTAAGATTTTTTTGAAAAAAATGGACTCATATGTGTAGGTGAATTTTAGAGAGTTAACCACTCATGATGCCACACATAAGAATTAGAGAATGTATGACTACTATGTACTTGAGTCACTCCATATAGGACCAATCAAACAATTACCATAACAAAAAATACAAGTTACTAAAATAAGAATTACATAAAGAAATATCCCATAGAATTTATAGAATATAGTCCTAACTTCATAATAATGAAAATAATACAAACTAACAAAAGATATAACTAGTTTCTTGAGAGACTGTCTCTTTGAGAGACGTATCTCAAGTCCAGCCTATTAAAAGATTATTATATTATTCTTAATGCCTACTTATCATATTCTTAATGCCTACTTACATTATGTTTAATGCTTATTTATTGTATCCTTAATGCCTACTTACAATATTTTACATGTGTATTTACATCATTCTTAAAGCCTACTTACAATATTTTTAAAAAATATAATGGACCGACCCAATTAAAGATGGTCTCTTAAACAGATCGTCTCGAATCGAATTTGTGAAGATATGAAAATCGGATATTTACTTAACATATTCCCTACTGACCAATTAGTTTTAGGATAAACTACATTGGAACCTGTGTGACAAACTGACAATTGTGTATGTGATGTGTTGTATTCAGAAAATGGATTAGGAGGTAAGTTGGGGAAGGCAGCATTCCTGGAAAAACGGGTATCAACAATAACATCAATTACTGCTGGAGAATCAACATTCAATATAACATTTGAATGGCATGAAAGCTTTGGTGTTCCTGCTGCTTTCATCATTAAAAACTACCATCATTCTCAGTTTTACCTTAAATCTCTAACACTAGATCTTCCTGGACATGGCCGTCTACATTTTGTCTGCAATTCTTGGGTTTATCCGGCTCATCGTTATAAATATGATCGTGTTTTCTTCTCTAACAAGGTAAATCTTTTACAAATTTCATTGTTATTTATTTATTTGTCATGTTACATGATTGTAATATAAATACGAATCAAAACCCTAAATGGATTGAACATTTTTTACTGATGATCGTAAGCCTGATAAGAAATTCTTGTTTAGTCTTCCACTTTAGGGATTTGAGACTTCAAGTGTTGAATTATTGATCTGGAAATTTTGGAATCTTGAGGTTTTGCTTCTGCCATGGCTTCTTCTTTGGTAGCCATTGTTGATTAGGGTTTGATGTTTGCGATTGTGGAATTTTTCGATGAATTAGATTACTAGAGTAAGTGTCTAAAATTGGGAGTGGGCTGGGCTCGCACGAGCAGGATAAGGCCCAGCCGAGCCTAAGCAAATATGGATCGGATTGGATAAAGGCAATTTAAATTTAATATAGGCCGGATTTGAAAGCCTGATACGGCCTGATCCAACCCTTTTTTTGTTACTAATTGATCAGTTTATAATAATTAAATTATCATTTATAATTATTAAATTGAAAAAACTTTAATAATTGCCATGAGCATTGTCATTTATAATAATTAAATATGCATCAATTTTCCTATTTACAAAGGCCCATATCCGACCCTTGCCCTTTTATAGTCCATTTTATTTTAACTATAATAGACCCCATTTTCGGTTCGGCTCATTTTCAGCCCGACCCTTACAAAACCCTTCAATAAACGGGCCAGATAAGGGCTCAAAATAGAGTCTGGCCCGTTGAACACCCCCAGTTACGAACTTACGATACATGGGTGGCGCCCTGGTGGGCAATTACTAGATAGCTAGGTCATTGAGTTTATGCAGGGTCGTTCCTGAGATTAGTTTTGAGGTGCAACTGCTTAGGGTCCATCTCACGAAGGGGCCCAAATTGAGTTGACACTTAGAATTAAATTAATATTCGCATAAGTAGCATTTAACATAGATCGAACTTGCTGCATTAGGTTTCTCAGTTAAGGGCCTTTTCTGATTTTTCACCTTAGGACCAAATATTATCAGCAATGGTACTGAGTTTATGTGTGTTTAAACAACACATATAATCAAGTAATGAACAAATCTGCATATTTATACTTTGTAGTTAAGTCTTTAATTTCGATAACACATTGTAAAATATAATATCCAAGTTTCAATCAATTTTCTGTATATCAAACACTACCTCTTGTTTTGTCAATCAAACATCCACGCGGAATTGTTTATATTCATCATTCATAGCTGCTAGTGCCTATGATCATGTTGAAGCATCAATATATGAAATATTTACTTATATTTCACATGCTATACTGCAACAGACTTACCTTCCTCTTGAAACACCAGAAGCATTACGCAAATACAGAGAACAAGAGCTAGTAAATCTTCGAGGTGATGGAAAACGAAAGCTTAAGGAATGGGATCGAGTCTACGATTATGATTACTACAATGATTTAGGATTGCCAGACAAGGGAGAAGAGTATGCCCGTCCAGTTCTTGGTGGTTCAAGCCATTACCCATATCCTCGAAGAGGCAGAACTGGTCGAAAACCCACAAAAACGGGTCAGTAACCTACAATCAATTTTAGGCTTGTCAGCTCGCTAGCTGACCTATACGACTATGTGACATATCATTGAGCTCCAACCATTGGTTTGTGTTTTTGCTTGAGATGGTTCTTTGACACGCTTTCACCTGTCTATCGATCAATATTTCAGTATGATTATTATTTTTTGAAGGTTTGCAGTTAATGTGTGTGAATGAAATGACAGATCCAAACACAGAAAGCCGGTTGCCTCTTCTGAGTCTACACATATATGTACCTAAAGATGAGCGATTTGGGCACTTGAAATTTTCAGATTTTCTGGCCTACGCGTTGAAATCTCTAGTCCAGATAATACTCCCCGAACTGAAATCTATATGTGATAAAACACCCAATGAGTTTGACTCATTTGATGATGTGATGAAGCTTTATGATGGAGGTTTTAAATTACCAGATGGGGCACTTCACCAAATCAAAGATCGAATTCCTTGGGAAATGCTTAAGGAACTTGTTCGCTCTGATGGTGAACAGTTCCTTAAATTTCCATTACCTGATGTAATCAAAGGTATTAATTAATCTGGATTACATTGGAAACTTGTTATCTTCCTGAGATTACTTGAAATTTTTCGATACATTACAGAAGATAAGTCTGCATGGAGAACTGATGAGGAGTTTGGAAGGGAAATGCTTGCTGGAGTAAATCCTGTTCAGATCCGTCGCCTTGAGGTAATTTGATAGCTTCATAAAATTGCTGTATTATATAAGAAAAGTGTGAATGTAGAACAAATTCTCTTCATACTGATGCGAAATATTCCACTTGTAATGAGACATGAAAGAGATCCATGGCCGGTTCTTGGGGCATCATCCCCATCCTGGATAGTGGAATACCTAGGCCCCCAAAATAAGGGGCCTCAAATATTAGATGGTGCTATTTAGGCCTGGTTCTGAGCAACACTTTTTAATGATTTGTTTGTAAATCTTTTTTATATTTACAGTAATATAGTTTTACAATACATTTTGTCTTGAATTATTTTTCTTGAAGTGGAAAAAATTTTATCTTTTAATATAATGAAGGGCTGTATTTTAAAAGAAATCAAAACTTATGATCTTTTTATCACGTTGGCTTTTGTTACCATGTTAAAAGAAACTAACATAACCAAAAAATGATAACGCATTGATGAACTTTGCAGGAATTCCCTCCAAAGAATAAACTGGATCCAAAACTCTATGGAAATCAAAACAGTAGCATAAACAGGGAGCATATAGAAAAGAATATGGATGGATACTCTATAGAGAAAGTATGCTGTCATCTTTAATTGAACTTACATCTTTCCATTGATATATTCATTAGATTATATTGTCGAGTCTCTGGCCAAATATTGTTTTCTCATGATGGATTATTGGATGCACAGGCAATCAAATGTAACAGGCTGTATATATTAGATCATCATGATACATTAATGCCATACTTAAGGCAGATTAATTCGACTCCTACAAAGACGTATGCCACTCGAACAATCTTGTTTCTGAAATATGATGGGACACTTAAGCCTTTAGCGATTGAACTCAGCTTGCCTCATCCACAAGGCGATCAGCATGGCGCTGTTGGTCAAGTCTATACTCCTGCCGAAGAGGGTGTTGAGGCCTCGGTTTGGCAACTAGCTAAAGCTTACGCTGCTGTCAATGATTCTGGTTGTCATCAGCTCATAAGTCATTGGTATAATACAGAAGAACCGTTGTCATAAACCTAGGCAAAAGATACTGAAACTAACAGAGTTTTTATTGTAGGTTGTACACCCATGCTATAATTGAACCATTTGTTATAGCAACCAATAGGCAATTGAGTGTGGTTCACCCAATTTTCAAGCTTTTGCAACCTCATTTCCGGGATACAATGAACATAAATGCCTTGGCTAGGCAAATCCTCATCAATGCTGGAGGTGTGCTTGAGAGAACCGTCTTCCCAGCAAGGTTTGCAATGGAAATGTCCTCTTTTGTGTACAAAAATTGGGTTTTCACTGATCAGGCTCTCCCTGTTGACCTTCTTAAGAGGTAGGTTTTTTAATAAGAGGTTGTTTGGTTGAAGGTTATTTTTGTTGAAATTAAAAATTGTGATACCTCGAGTTGAGCTTTAAAAAAAGACTGATAGATTACCCATATCAATAAGGTGCATCTTATTTATAAGGGAGCCTACTTGCTAAGAACTCCACATTTAAGCGTGATAGGTGGAGAGAAATCTTAGGATACCACCTCTTGTTCTGGGTGCGCATGAGTGAGGTCAAAGTGTGCTGAAAGAACTTGTGTTGGTCGGTGGACTAGTCTACAGCCTCCATGGGTAGTCACCGTCGAAATTGCAAAAACTCTGCGTCAATTGTAAATTCAAATGGTAACAAGATAGTTCGATTCCACCTAGGAAATTAACCGGGCAGGTAACCTCACATCCAATGACAACCAAACGACCTCCTAATATCATCATCAAGTTCTGTGAGCAGCTTTGTAGTACAGTATACATTCTTTGTTAATGTCATGATTATTGCCTTATTTCAGAGGGATGGCAGTCCAGGACACAAACAGCCCATATGGTCTCAAGCTTTTGATCGAGGATTACCCATTTGCTGTTGATGGGCTCGAGATCTGGTACGCAATTGAAACATGGGTGGAAGATTATTGCTCTTTCTACTACCCAAGAAATAGCCTAGTTGAAAATGATCCTGAACTCCAATCATGGTGGAAAGAGATTCGCAATGTAGGCCATGGTGATAAAAAAGATGAACCATGGTGGCCTGAACTGAAAACCAAACAAGACCTTACAAAAATCTGCACCATCATCATATGGGTTGCATCCGCCCTTCACGCAGCTGTCAATTTCGGGCAATACCCTTATGCAGGATACCTCCTTAACCGTCCTACTGTAAGCAGACGCTTCATGCCTCAACCCGGTACATCAGAATACAATGAGCTTGAATCTGATCCCAAGAAAGCGTTTCTCAAAACAATCACAGCTCAGTTTCAAACTCTACTCGGTGTATCCTTGATTGAAATTCTTTCACGCCACTCCACAGATGAAGTATACCTCGGACAGAGGGATACTCCGGAGTGGACTACTGATGCTGAACCATTAGCAGCATTCAAGAGATTTCAGGTTACATTGTTGGGTATAGAAAAGAATATCATGGAAAGGAACAATGATGAACGATTGAAAAATCGAAACGGGCCGGTTAAGGTTCCCTACACTTTGCTGTATCCAAACTCATCTGATTATTCAAAAGTTGGAGGACTTACTGGGAAGGGTATTCCAAATAGTATCTCAATATGAAGTGAGTGTATCATTCCGTAAAGAGTTATTCTTGTGAGAAAGCGTCTTTCGGTGAGATGAGTTTAAAATAAAAAGTCCATATGTTAATAATTTGTATTAATTGGGTTTTTAATTTATGTATGAGGTGCGTCTCACGGTAAAACTGTTTCATAGAAGAATCTGTGAATAATATGTTTCACATGTTCGTCCGTATAGAGCCCCATAAAGTTGGAGGTCACAATATTAAATTATGTTGTATATTTTAAATGTTTAAAGATATAAAATTATTAAAAAATTTCATAATTTTTAAAAATTGCACAGGGCCTTAAATGAATTTATCAAATTTTGCTTTACCCCTGAAGTTAAGGTACTAAAAATGCATGGAAAGTAAAAGTTTAAAATTGCCGAAATTTTTGTACAAGATGGTCTGAGAGTCAATGAATCATAATTAGACATGCTCTATACGTAACTTAAATAGCTCAATAAGAATAAATATAGTGTATAAGCTCTTTATTTAAAATTTATCACACTAAAAAGAGTATCTCACAATATTAGTTGTTAAAGTTGATAATAACAAATAACAAGCTAGATAATAAGAGAAACAATCAGCATAAGCCCACCATCCAATAAGTACTTCTGCCAAGTTCTACTTGCTAGTTGCCAGCACTATGACGTCATTAGAATTTAATAATTCAATTTAAATATTATAACTATTATTTTGTTTTCTTAGTTTGCTGTATTGAATTTTTTTTTTATAAAAATAATTCTACACACTAACAAACAACTAGTGCCGATCTACGTATACTCGGACTTTTATTTTGCTTCATGTATCCGTATCCGATCCTTAATTTTTAGACATTAGTATAACACTTAAACACTTCATTTTAGGTGTAGAATTAAATATTAAACATATCCGACACTTGGACATAACATAGGCAAGGTTATTAGAATCGAAATTCTACCTAGGATCGTTGAAGGGGTAGGATCGAAATCGGTAGAATTGGATCATAGGATCGTATGATCCTACAAATAAACATTAATGTGCTTTGGATTACTGATTATTAATTATATTTGTTCTCTTTTTAAGTTTTAAGGTATAAGTAAAAACTTATTTGACTTCACCTATTAGGTTTTGAAAAAAAAAATACTTTTAATAATTATTTGTAAACTGCAAATCAAGAAAAACTTCAATTTCATAAAGGAATTGATATAATATTATACGTAGTGAATTCTGTGTTATTCGTTGTATTATGAAATTACTATCTGTGCGTGTAGATATTTTATTTTATTAGACATAGAATTTCAAGGTATGCTAATTTACAATCAAACTGATGCTGGACTAATATTATAAGAGTATGAATTTGCAGCTTTATTCTTTACTATTCATCTATCCCATTGAGTTTGATACTCCTGTCACAAAAATCTCAAATCTATTTTAAAAGCTTGTCAAACACAAAGGGTTGGAGGAAAAGTTAAATGCGGCAAACACATGCCTGCAACCTCTTTTATTGCTGTTAATTATGCTTTATGGTGAGTAATTAAGCGATTCTAAGAATGATACTCACCTTCCACTATAAAAGGGAGTATTATTTATAGAATAAAGACACCACAAACACACATATTGTTAAGAGGGTTATTGCATTGTTAGAAATTTGAGAGTGTTCTTACTTTGCTTTAGTATATGTCATATTGAGAGATTGTTCTCAAGATAGGGGGATGTTTATTACATTGTAATTGTTGAATTTCAATCTAATAAAACTACATTTGAGGAGGAGGTATCCAAGATACCTCATAAACACTTGTGTTCATATTTTTCTTTAATTCTCATATTGTTTTTCTTTGGTGAACCTCTTTGAGGCTTTCATTTCAAGATTAATGGAGGTCTTGAAGAAATTCTTGAGTGTATGGAAGTTGAGGTCATGGTTTATGGTTATTTCAAGTTTGATGTAAGTAGGTATTAAGTGTGCTGTAAGTTGACATTAAATTTGATGTAATTTGGCATTAAGTTTGATGTAAGTAGGCAATAAAGTGTGCTGTAAGTTGCTATTAGATATGATATAAGTAGGTATTAAGTATGAAACATAAATATAATATTAATTTACATTAAGATGATATAAGTAGGTATCAAGTGTACTGTAAGTTGGCATTAAGTCTTATGTAAGTAGGAATTAAGTGTGCTGTAAGTTGAAATTAAATCTAATGTACGTGTGCATTAAGTCTGATGTAAGTAGGCAACAAGTGTGTTGTAAGTTGGCATTAAATCTGATCAATTTGGCATTAAGTATACTATAAATAAGCATTAAGGATGATATAAGTAGGCATTAAAACATAAAATCCTTAAAATGTAAAAAGATTTAAAATACACAAAATCTTTGTCATAACATATACAAATAATAACAATAAACGATTTCACATAATCTAATAATCAAAAATTTTCTTAATACACACAATTAAATTGTTTTTTATTCAATCTCCTACATACTACTTCTTTGAGATGTATTTTTTCGCTCTGATTTTCTTCGAACCATTAACAACCATTGAAGCCTATTTGATTCGCAGCAACAATCTGTGCAGATGTAAGCTTGATCTCTTCTTTATCATTATACAAGAAGAGATGTGGTTTGCAATTAGTTTAGATGTCTTAGTCAACCCTGTGCATACAAAACAATCATAAAAAATAGCATTAAATGACATAAACAAATATTAACAAGAATAATCATAAATGTAATATTACAGTATACTTCATGCCAACTTACAGTACGCTTAATGCCTATTTACATCATTCTTAATGCCTACTTATAGAAGGCTTAATTCCTACTTACAATATACGTACAGCTATTGATATGGTTATTAGGGCTGAACAGAGTTTGGTCTAAACCGTAAATCAAACCGGACCGAACCGTAATTTAAATATTTGGTCTGGTCTACGGTCTAAATGGTCTGGTCCGGTTTTTTTTTATTAAAAAAAACGGTTTCCGGTCCGGTCCCGGTTTTAAAATTTTCAGACCAGACCGGACCGGAAAACCGTTTGTTGATGATGTTGTAGAAGACGATGCTGATGCGTGGTTGATACCAAATCTGAACAGTATTTTTCTGTACAATGATTCTGATGAACTGAATTTTAGCCATGGTTGTCAGAATGTGGTAAAATCATTGCAATTTCAGCAGCAAGATATCAAACCGCTTGTTGATGAGAATTGTACTTACGCATTTACTGAAAGTGTTGTTCCTACACATTCACAATCGCAAGGTACTAATAACAACAAATTCGCCATGGATACAGATTCAAATTCGTCATCTGACATTGGAGTAGTACCAGATTCAAATACAAATACAAATACAAATTCCATGTCTTCAGAGGTTTCTTATTCGTTTGCCAAATCTTCAGCGAGTAACGGCAGATCATCAAATGGAGCTCCAGTGATGGATAGAGAAGCTAGGGTGTTGAGGTACAGAGAAAAGAGGAAGAATAGAAAGTTCCAGAGAACGATAAATAAAGTAAAATATCTGGTTGTTAATTATAGTCTTTGGGATGCTAAATCATTATTACAGTTGTGGAACAGTTATCTTAGATTCTCAATTAAAAAATACAAAAAAATAAAAAAAAACCGTAGACCAGACCAGACCAGACCGTTCTAGAACGGTCTGGTCTGGTCCGGTCTGGTGTCTTGACTGGTCTGGTCTGGTCTGAAAAATTTCCAGACCGGAATTTCTGGTCTGGTCTGATTTTTCTGTCAAACCAGACCAAACCGGACCGTGTGCAGCCCTAATGGTTATTCTACGATTTCAGTTTAATTGTATTAAATGATATTATTTTTAATGTTAGATTACATTAGACTTAATGTTAACTTATATCAAAACTAATGACAGCTTACTTCATACCTAATAACCACTTATATCAGATTTTATCCCAATTTACCTCAAATTGAATACCAGCTTATATCAAACACATACCAACTTACAATAGATATAAAGCCAACTTAAATTAGACCTAATGCCAATTTACATCAGTCTTGATGCCAACTTATAATATATCTAATACCAAATTAAATCATACTAATACAGTAATACCAACTTATATGTTATATAGTGTCAAATTAAAACAAAAAAATTCCCCCTTAAAGCATATTTAAATCTAATTTACACAAGATCTAGTGCCTATTCATATCAACATAAAGTCAATTTATACTAAATCTAATGCCTATATATAATGTTAACTTACACATATAGAAAAAAAAAGACTTAGAATATATTAAATGCCAATTTATAACAATATAATATCAAGTTTCAATAAACCTAATCCCAAACTTAAAACAAACATAAATCCAATTTCACACATATTAAATGCTAACTTATATTAGTCATAATGGCAACCTATAATATATTTAAAGTTAATTTTTAGACCTAATGCAAATTTAAATAACAAACATACAACATCTATCACATTTAATGTCAACATCCAATAAATATAATCCCAATTTATATAATTATAAATGCCAACTTAGATAAGATCTAATATCAACTTCTATCATACTTAATATCGATTTACAATAAACAAAATACCAACTGATCTAATGCCGATTTACACAGAAACAACAATATTAGAATGAAATCAAAATTATTATGAACATCTAATTTACTTACGATCCTTCATCTGTTTCCAACTTGACATAACACAGTTTAGCCTTCTGTCGTTCAGGTTTGGGGCTTGAATCTTAATCATCAACACTGATTTTCGGGTTTGAGATAGGTGTTTTCAAATTCTCCATGACAAATACTAAAGTTTGTTTATCATCCATGACTTAAATCGAAAAATAATACATATTAAATGCAGTAAAACAAGACTAACTTTCGATTACAATAAAAATAACAACTTGAAAATTAATATCAAACCAAGAAAGAAAAATCTAAATGCGAATAAAAAAAACAACCGAGTAAATGCACGAAGTCATGTAAAAATAACATAAATTCTAAAACCCTGCGTTAAATAAAGAAACTGAGCAAGATTTTTGATTAAAAAAATAAACTCGACACTGGCAAGAAGTAAGCAACAATGGTGAAATGGATAAACTGAGAAGAAGACAATAGATTTTTTATGAAAAGGGAAAGGAAATGAAGATCACTGAATATAGAAGTTTTTTTGGATTAATGATAATTAGTAGTTGGGAAATTAAATTGGTGCATTTTACAATGAGACATTTAAAATGATGTGAATACAGTTTCCCATCGAATTAATTGTGCACGTCAAATTAACATTTTTCTTTAATTTTAAGAAATTGAGTCGACCCATTTAGGCAGTCTCTCAAAGTGTCGGTCTTCCATTAGAATTTGTGCCGTAACAATTATCAACAACAAAGAGCAACTATCATTAAACCACGTTGCTTGGATGCTTCAGAATGTTCTGGATGACATATTCTAATAATTATTATTCATTAGATAACATTGATGAGTCATGATGATAATATGCACACGACCTCATTATATGCGTACATTTACAGATCATCATACTTTTAACATAAAAAACCAAACAAGATAAGATTTACACGCTACCATTCTTAATTTCACAAATAAGATCGGTCAGAATCAGCTTAATTAATTTAACCACCATTTATTTATGGACTTAAACGGTTAATTAATTAATTAATTAAGACACTAATTAATTTTTAAGCTCCCACCACAGATACAGTAACAAGGTTCTCAAGATCACTTCTTGATCGTCTGATTATCTGTTGATCATCCTGATCTGATCTGTTGATCATCCATATTTCTGGGATTGTTTGTGCCAGATTTTTCACCGTTTCTAATACATAATCTGCGTCAGGAATCTTCTGTGTTTGCCCAACCTGATGAAAATTAACATTTCATTTATTATTTTTGGTAAATCTCATAGTTTCATTAAGAAACCAACTCAATTAAAACCGTAAGCCGATGATTCAACCACAACAAATATTTATTAACCTTCTAACACGTCTTTTCACCCGAGAGTCTTTTGGCACTTGGTTAGAACTGTATACAACACTTGAATATCCACTAGAATTTGAGGGTTAATTAAATCAAACTCGTGACCGTTTTGTCACGTTGGTTTTGTTAAAGTATATAACGTATTCTAGAACCTCAACCATCAGCCTAAACTTTTAATTGAATTGATTAATTCCTTGACATAGTGTTAGAAGCCAATGTGACAAGAGGTCACGGGTTCGAATCTCACCCGCCCCTCAGTTAAATATTCCTATGCTTATCCATAAATCTAGCCCAATAGGTTCTCGTGTGAGGGGGCATGTTAGAGTATATAACATATCACGGGGCCTCAATTATTAGCTTAAACTTTTAGTTAAATTAGTTTCTAATATCATACCAAAAGACCAACTCAACAAAAAATTTAAAATAATGATTAAAACCCCAATATTTATGTTATATATTCTAATATTTGCAACATTTTAATTGCATTTGATAAGAGTTTATTTAGTTAAAGTGTAACAGATAAAAAGCTAGTGACTAAAATGACTATAACAAGATGCAATAACGTTACTCTTTAATCGAGTATTAGTGCAAATCAAATGCAAACAATTTTTTGTTATCATTATTAGAGTCATGTATTGGTCGAAGCACTTACGGAAGTTAGATGATTTATTTTAGTTAATTAAAAACTTAAGTGGATGCTTAAATCATCTTAAACCAATAATTAGGAGTAATCAAGCTAATAGGAAGCAAGATATTAGTTGGATGCTGAGATCACCTCCAATAAAAAAATTTATGATGTCCAACAAAGTTAAACGCAATAACAATCCATATATGACAGAATTTTTTTTTAAATTTTAATTTTTGACTTTTTGTTAGATGAAAGGCACGAAGCACAAATTATGAAAATAATCTGACGCAAGCTGGCCTAACTATTTGGATCAAAAAACTTGTATGAGATGGTTTTACCGTGAAATATGTCTCATATTTTAGTTAAATAGCCCAATAATAAAAATATGTCCCATATTTCAGTTAAATAGCCCAACAGTAGAAACTTATATAGACTTCTTGTTTTAACGTCGTCTTACCATGAGACGGTCTCATACAATACAGGTTGGTTGCTTTTTAGGCACTATTCATCAATATGTCATAAGTTGAATTTTACTTTTATTTTATAAGTTGAAATATAGTTGCTTAAAATTTTTTAATTCTTTTCAATGTAAAAATATTAGTACTAACAATTTATAATTTTTTATTTTATTATATATAATTAAAGATTTTAACAATAGTGCATTAAATAATGTAAAAAAGCAAAATATAGTAAAATTTTGAAAAACAAAGAAGTAATAAGCATAAGACTTAAAGTTGGATCACATTGGACATTTAATTAAAATTTACACGGAAACCCATCCGAAAACAAGTATAGTTTGTAATATCTCTTCAATTTTTACCTAATAAGTATACAACTAAAAAAGTGGATTAAATCCAATATTTTAACCCATTTTTTCAATATTTCAATTTCTTACTAGTACCATTTAGATTTAGTCCAAACAACAATTTTCTTACAAAAATTTTGTCTTTTGAATAAATTTTCTTGCTAAAACTTAAAAAAGATTCTCCTTTCTATACCTTTCAATTTGAACCTCTTTTTAATTTTTAATATGTTCCATTTATTTCTTTTTCGATAATGATTTCATGTTCTTTCTTTAAATTTTATCTAAAAATTTATTTTCTCTTCGTCTTAATGACTCATGTCTATCATCTACTTATTTTTTAATTTTATTCTTCAACTTTCACTATCCGTACGGTCTTTGACAAATACTTCTAGTGGTAGCCTAAAAAAATTTAAATATAAAATTTAATTTAACAATACACGCGTAAGAAGTAAAATGTTAAACGTGAGTATATTTGATGACAAGAAACAACCGAACAAGTTAATTTGTCGTTATTTAAATATTCCAATCAGTTTTTGTCGTAAATTTAACCCACCACCAAGGCACCAACCTTTAATCTTAACCATATGTATTTAAACTTTCTTCTAATCAATCAAAATCTTTTAATATCAGAAGTCCCATAATTTAATATTTTCTAGGGGTATTTTCCATAGTAATCTCGGTAATCAAATAATAAGTTTTATTTTTTTATAAAAAAAAGATAAAGCTAAAATAAAATGTCGAGAAAAATATTAAAAAGAATTATAATTTTTTCATTATTCAGAATTTGTTAAGGAAAATTTTTAATTTTCTAAATTTATATTAATTTGCAGTTTATTTTTTTTTAAATTACTTACTATAGCAAAATCATAAAAAGATTAAATTATTCTATATAATTTTTCCTAATTTATTTTATATCTTCATTCAATACTCCTTTCTGTTGAACTCAATTCTCTCATTTCTTTTTAAATAATATTCACCTACTTTTAACTTGCATTTATTTTTACACTAAAAGTTAATATTAAAATTAATTTTAAATATACACCATCAGAGATATTAATAATTAAATTATTATCTTAATAGTAAAAAAATGTAAATGAAACAATTGATCTAAATAAAAAATTATATTTTTATAACATCTCATAATTTTCTCAAAAATTAACTATCTTTGTCTTTGTTATTTTCCTGTTCCACTTATTTTATAACATTCCAATCCCAATTGATGAGTGAAACACAATTGTATTGGAATAATAATAAGATTAACAATTGACGTGTAACGCTAATTAAAGTCTTGAATATATAAACGGACATGTTGCGAATAAAAACGACAGCAAAGCAATTAAAAAAACACAAAAAACAAAACAAGTAGTTCCAGTCATTATTTGTCGGCGTAAGAGACTTACCAAAACCGTTTTAAGACCCATTGCCTTGCCAGCGGCGACGTTTCTCACATTGTCGTCTAAGAACAACTGCACACCAATCATTTTTATTCATTTTTCTTAAATTTTTTTTTCAATTATGCCATTCCCTCCTAATTCTTTTTCTTTTTTCAATTATTTATTTTTTAAAGAAAAAATTAAGATTCGTAATCCAATATTTCACCAATTCACTGTGTATAATTATAATTTTGTATTATCTTTTAATAAATCAAATTTTACCTTTAATTTGTTATTTGCATACTAATAAGATGTTGATAACAAGCTAAGGGTAAAGGTTGAATTATTAGAAAATAAAAAGATATACTAATAACAAATTAAGAATAAAGGTTAAATTATTAAAAATAAATTAAATGTGAGATAATTTATAGCAAATAAGTTAAAGATTGAATTATCAATAATAATTTTTTCCTTTCTTAAATTAAATTACTTCTTAAAGATTTTTATTGAAAATTATCAAGTCTTATATAAATATAATTTATATTATTTTAATGTACACCAACTTAAAATAGCAAAAAGATCTTCTTACCGTGCGACAAGGGTTAATATTAGCAGCAGAAATGGCAATTTTCATAGCATTAAGAGACGGCTTTAAAACAATAGAAATTTCTTCAGGATATTTAGCCATTGAAAGATTTGGATTTAGAGTTTCAAAACATATAATTTCTTCAAAACAATCCTCTAATCCTAGTCTCTTTAACACCTTCATGGCATGTACTCGATCTGAATTTGTAAATATCTGTATTATTCCAAAAATTAATAAATACAATTACTTCCAAATTAATAATTAATTTTATTATAAAATGTATATCAATCAATTTAATTAATTAAATAACTCACAATCTTTCTTTGTGTAATGGTGAGTAAGATGTTACGTAGCTGAGGATTAGGCTTGATATTCTCGTAGGGCAACTTTCCGTGAACGAAACTGATAATAATATAAAAAAATAATAATAATCAATACAGATTACATGGCTAGTAGCCTAACTTAATTATTTTCCAAAAAAGTTCATATTTATTTTTCATTCATATAACTCAATAATTCAATTAAAATAATTAAGTATAAAAAAACCTGTGGTAATCGTCAGCATCAATATTGTACCCAAGTGCCTGCAATAAATCACAACACAATGCTTAGCTAAGGTTCCAACTAGTATAATATTAATGGTCGCTTACATTTGCTTGATGATATTGACATAATAATTTTCTATATTTTTTTACTATTAATTATTTTACTTTTTTCTGCATTTTATGTTAGTTGTAACATTAGATTATATGATATTATTTATTCACCACTCTAAATTTGTGATTAATTTTTAATCTATAAGTTAAAAAATATTTGATTGAAATCTTGTTTGATTCGCTTTATTGCAAAAATTATTAATATCAAATTTTTATAATTTTTATTATACGTTATTAGAGTGATTAATGATTAAATTAGTGTATTAGACTGCGTAAAAAAAACAAATATTGCAAGTACTTTGAAATGAAGGAATATTCTTTAAAGTACATAATTTGGCTTTGTTTTTGACTTTACCTATATTATTTTAACTACAAATGAGTTAAAAATTAAGAAAAGCGAGTAAAATTAATAAAAAGGTATATATAATAAAAAAATGGATAAATGCAAAAAGGGGGATAAAATTAATAGAAGAATAGAAAAGAGAATAAAGAGATGAAAAAGTAGGTTGTATGAGAAGCATAAGAAGGTTGTTTGACAAGTATGACAACTTTAGATTGGAAAATTTAATTTATTTGAGATTATTTCTAATAAAAATTAGAAATATTCTTCATTATTATTACAGCATGATTATATGGTAATAAATACTCCATAAAATATTCATTTAATTATATTAAAAAATAAGAAAAAAAAAAAAAAAAAAAAACTAACCCGTAATCCAGCTAAAGTGCTGCCATAAGCTTTGAAAAGTTCGACTCGCATAGATGAAGCCTGATCACATGTAAATCCACATACCTCCACCAGAAAATCTGCACAAATTTCATTCTATTAATTTCTAATTATTATAACCACTTTTTAAAAATTTAATTAGACAGCGTGAATTTAATTCTCAATCAATATAATTCAGTCAATTAAAAATAAATACGTAAATAAACAAATATTTAAATCTGTTAATTATTATAGGAAATTTAATTAAATATAAAAACCTTCGATATTTTTCTTGAGAGCCTTAGGAATTCCAGTGTGAGAGGAATACAGAGTGTCATCCAAGTCTGCATAATCAAGATTTACATTTTATAGGTGATTAACTTTCCTTTTATCAAAAATTAATTAATATGATTTACTTTTAAATCTAAACATAAATATATTATTACCAAACATAAGACAATCAAAAGGGGATGCATTTCCAAAATCCATCTTATAAAAAATGGGAAAATAAAATTGAGAAAATAGATTTGGAAAGAAAAGGAAAAAGAAAAAAGGTTGAAGAATATAATATAAATAAAATAAAATAGTTGGAAAGATTAGAAGAGAAGCAGAATAATGAAGCAGGGGGAGTGAAGGAGGAGAAATGGAGAATACGGTATATATAATTGCAAGAAAAAATCCTGATAGAGAAGGAAAAGAACATGACAAAAGAAGATGATCACGATGACACGATACTGATTGCTGACTCGGTTTGTATTTTAATTACCATACTTCCTCCGTTCTAAAATAATTACATTATTTATTTTTTCATCTAATTTAATATATTCGTATAATAAAAAATTATAAAAGTTTAATTTTAATAATCTATGCAATAAGACGAATCAAACAAGATCTTATTATATTTTAACATATAGATTAATAATTAATCACATATTAAGAGCGGTGAATAAATAGAGTGATTAGTCATATTTTCTAATATGGAATGAATGAAGTATTACTTTTAATATTCTAATTGTGTATAATTTAAATTATTATAAAAATTAAATATTAATAAATTTTTTGTTGGGAAGAACTAAATAACATTTTATTTGACTATGTTTTAACTTATAGATCAAGAATAAAATACAAAAAAAGTAAATGAAGAATAGAATCCAAAAACCAAATAGGACGTTAGAAAAGAAATTAAAAGAGTACAATTTAAATTATAGATTTTTTTTTTAAATGATAAACCAACTAGGTACTTCCTCTGCCCCTCCTGTTTGTATCTTAAAATTTAAAAAAGTTTTTATATATTGTAATTTTTAAGGTGTAAATTTCAAAAGGACAAAGAAAGTAATTGAATTCATAATATTTTCTAGAAAGTGGAATATGCTCTATAATTAAGATATGATTGATTCTCAATTACTCATACTGCTTCGTCTCTTTATAAATGATAGTTTTTATTTGTCATTTTGAATATTTTTTATTATTCATACAAAAAATTAATTTATTTTCATTGTATAATTTCGATCATATCTTTACGTATGTTTGGGCAAAATTATCCTTAACTAATTTATAAAATCTCAATAATGTAGTTTTGGTGTTTTTACATGTTCTCCGGTGACAATTAAAACTAATATTATATATTAAATTTATAAAGAATTATATTTTTCTTTATCTATATTCATTTTATTTTCTTCATGTGATATATTTTGTACTTACAATTAATAATATTAAATATTTCTATTGCCTATCTATTAGTATATTACCTTAATCACAAAAATTTCATTTTTCATAACCCATAAAAATTTCGTATGAGAACAACATTAAAAAAGAAATATTTTATTAGTAGCAAATCTTAAAATAAACTAGGTACTTAACCGTGCTATGCACGGTATTTAAAAGATTTTGTTAATATAGATTTATAAAATATTTTAAACTAATGTTGCTAAAATACAAAAAAAGGGGTTTAAGTAATGAACATGATTAAACAATAACAACACATTTATGTATATATAAATATATAAGTAACAATACAGACAATTAAATTGTATTATATTATTATCCCACAAAAAACTTATTTACTATTTAATTACTATACATAAAAAATTATTATTTAATTATTATACTCAAAAAATCAATATATAGTTCATGAATCATATGACTTAGTTTTCTTAATTATAGACCTCTTCTACAATGAAGATTTGATTGAAACTAAGAGTCAAAGGACATGCAAATATTAGCAATAACTTATGAACAATATAACTTTCTTTTTTTAGAATAAAAACACCATGATTTAGCACCAAATAATCCAAAATAAATCATGAAATCATGACAGAATATTAAAACAAACCAATAAGAATGCGTTTTATACTCTATTATTTAATTTAATTTTATAAAAAAATTTCATTGTTATAAATGCAGTTTCATAAAATCAAATTGTTTTAGATGTATTTGGTTGCATTTCAATTCCTACACCAAATTTAATTAAATATAATTTGTACCAAATTGCAAATTTATTAATCACAATCTAACAATTAGTGTATCGAAATAAGAAGAATAAAGTAAATTAAAAAAGTACCACTTATAACAAACAAATAAAACAACAAAACTCATCACTCCTTCATTATCATATATATAAACACCAAAACCAAATCTAGTAAGCCATATATCCATTAAACTTCTCTGGATACAAATAACAATATGATATAAACAAATTATAACATTTTTGGAATAAAGCTGAGGTGTGAAAAAACTTATGTTATTTCTTATTGTTTTGGAACTTGATAAATATATAGTAGAATTTATCGAATGATCTAAACTTTGCACATTATTAATAATAATCATATACTATGGTTTTCTAAGAATCTAATGGAGGTAATCAAGGGACCTTGTTATTTTGAATTTTGTGGGAATAGTCTTTAATTGTTAATTTAATAATACCTTAAACTTTAAATAATAGCTATATTTAGTAAACATCAATGCTTTTAAATAATAGTAGCTACATTTAATGAAAACCATATCAAAAGTCACAACACAAATTAAAAAAATGAAGTTCTATCATTCATATGAAAACGAAAAGGCTTTTATTTATTATAGATATTATTATTATTATTATTATTATTATTATAACAATAAAATTTGAAAATTCAACACTATAATGACAATGAAGCAACGCATGGAATGAGTTTTTGAGCGCCAAAACACTCTTTGATAGTGTGACATGTGGACAAAATTTTCCTAAATTATAATATGTATATGATTTCGCAGAACAACGTTGTAATGTTGTACTTAAAGCTATAGTAATATTAATGGGCTACAAACGTTTAATCGACCATTAAGCTGTGAAATATCTTATTTGCCCTTCTTTCCTGTAAAGTTATAGGCTACAGTAGATTTTACAGTTAAGATTTATTACCACTGATGTTGTATAAAAGTATGTTGCTACCATATAGAACATTCGTAGATATTTCACAACTTAACTTTCAATTAAACGTTTTTAGTTAACTAATATTATTATAGCTTTAGTACAACATTATAATATTGTTCTGTAAATTTTTTTTTAAATTTGCTATCAGTAACGTTTTATAAAAAAATATGTTGCAATTATTTAGAATATATTTCTATACACAGAATAATAAATTATCTTGATTGCTATTACATTTGACATCTCACTACTTATTTTTTAAAAGGAGCATCTCAACTACTTTTGCTCAACGATATTTTAAAGGAAAACGAGTATCGGCTCCACACGTTGATTATTTTTTTTTCTTTTTTTAAAGGTAGCCGTCCATTTATTTTATTTTTCTTCGGGGAGCATTATTAATTTTTTTCACGTTTTTACGAATTATAATTCGAAGAATATTAGGAACCAGGAAGGCGGGAACCACATAAAACTTCAGGCATAAAGCAGGAGTATAATAGTACTGTTTTCTAGGGATGGGCATGATCTTGAACAGTAAGGGTTTATATTCGACCCGATTTTAATTAAAGGTTTTGAATTTACTTATTTTAGGACTTTTAGGGTCTACCGGTCTAGGCCATCGGAACTAGGTTTATGATCTTAGTATTTGGATTTGTGTCTACATTCACACTTTTGAGATCTAGATTCGACCTAAATTTTACCAATAGAATTTTTTGTATTTATTTTTTAATAATTTATAAAACTACTAGTTTGATGTAAAACTTTGTTATATTTTAGAAACTGAGCGATTTAAAAATAAAAATTTTGTTGATTAATGTAATTTAAATGTGGTCATTGTATTTGTACAATGAAAATTGAAAGACTTGTTGAATATTTCTTTTTCAGAACTTATATATTTGACATTTGTACAATAAAAATTGAAGGCTTGTATTTGTGTTTGAAATGTGATAGTATGATGTTGGGAAACTTAATATATTTGATCGCTCAATTAGCATTACAATATCAAAATATATGTAGCTTGTAGATGAATATGTTCAAATAATTTTATACAAAATGAAGAAAATTGCATAATATTATTTTCATAAATTTTTTACAAAAAATAACAAAAAAAGCTTTGAACCCAGATTCAGACCCTATGGATTCGGATTCGTGTTGGGTCCAATAAAAAATGGGGTTTAGATCTAGC
The DNA here is from genome assembly GCF_026212465.1 of Amaranthus tricolor. Taxonomy (NCBI): domain Eukaryota; kingdom Viridiplantae; phylum Streptophyta; class Magnoliopsida; order Caryophyllales; family Amaranthaceae; genus Amaranthus; species Amaranthus tricolor. The sequence goes on from NC_080056.1 coordinate 5,327,317, forward strand.
TAGACCCCATCCAGATCAACTCATGCCTATCCCTAATCCTCTCTTTATTCCGGTCATTTAGCATAGTTTGTTATTTTTATCTATTTATATTAATTTTGCATCATTTTTGAATTTAGACAATGACATAGTCCCTTTATCTCGTAATTTTAGATAGGAAAAATTACCTATAATAATCTAACATTTTTATGATTTTCCTATAATAGTCCTACATGTTGATTAACTATGAATAATCCCAACTTTATGGGGTATTTTCTTACAAACTTGGGTAATCTGATAATCTGCTATAGTAGGTAATTCACCAAAAACGTAAATTGAAAATTAATGTAAAATTAGAGAAAAATTAAAAAAATTTACATAAAAAGTTTTGAATAATTAATAAAATCAAAATCTTTTTTCAACATTTTTTTAACATATTTTTTGTAATTGTATTTTAATTTATCTTTTTTTAGAAAAAATAAAACTTGCTATAGCAAGTTATCAGGTTATCGGATTTACTCTAGAAAAATACACTTTAAAGTTGGGATTATTCATGGTTGATCAATAGATGGGTTCATGAAAAGATAGAATTATTCTAGGTAATTTTCCATTTAGATGAGTATTTTTCATTTTAGATTATCTCAAAATTTTAAATATATGGGATATGAACCCATCTTTTACCTACCATTAAAACACAATTTACAAATTCTTATGAGACACCATCTCTAATTTGATGATCGCATTTAGTTTAATTAAACTTTAATATGTTGGACCTGAGAGATGTATTTAAAAAAAAACAATCTGTCAGAAGACGGGCTGAACATAATTTCAACCACTTATTTCACTTTTTCTTATTCTCTCCTAATGTAAGCCTTTCATTATAATATCACAAACAAACAAAAAAATATAATTTTTAAAAAAGCAACAAAACGCAAATGGGGCTATAATTTTGAGAAGGGAGTATCACTTATTTTAAAATATTTTATATTTTTTAACTATCTTTTATAAGGTATATTCATTTATTTATTACTATCAAATAGTCACATTTCCCAAAAAAAAATTATCTTTGATAATGGTTTAAAGGGACATATATGAGTAGTAGTGTTTAGGGAATTATGTCAACTTTTGTGAGAATATGAGAATATATATACTACCCTCTATTATTTTAAATTGTCTCTTATTTCATATTATTTTCTTATTTATTATTAATAGACTCTATCACCTACTTTTAGTCTTAATTTGAGAGTTAATTTTACCAAGATAAAACACTATTATTCCAAGGCAATTAATTCAATACTTGACATGCGACTAGCATAGAAGAATGACGTGGGAATCTTAGCGAAGATATTGGAAAATTGTTTAGTAGAGACGTGTTGAGTTGTACTAAGATTAGTTTAAACTGCATCTCAAATATAATGTCGTTTCACTTCTTCTTTAATTTACTTACTTTGGTTAATGTTAATTATATTATAATCAAAGTCCAACTAATTATATTTGTTTAATAGAAGTATATGATTGCTAGAACACAAATTCTTGTGAAAGACGGTCTCTTTGAGAGACCATCTTTGAGTCCATAAAGAAAAATATAGAGTAAGAATAGGCATTAAGCTCTAATAGACTGGGCCTGAGAGGCGTCTCTCAAAGAGACGGTCTTTCAGGAGACTGGTTGTTACTAGAAATGATCATAGGTTGAACCACTAAATCGTCATGGCTCGAACTAGTTCAAACCCAAACGAGGTCGGGAAACTAGATTTGAACTAGTGAATTGGCCAAACTAGTGAATTAGTTCTTCCAGTGACTTTAAATTTTGTATTTTCCTCTAAAATTTTTTTATAAATTCCAACCCAAACATTTACACATTCCTCACATTTCACCATCTTAATCTCATTCTACTACTACATATAAGAAATCTATAATTGATTTTGGTTTATTGATATCTTATGTCGGTCAACATGTTTGTCTGTTCATGCATTATCCGAAACTTGAGCATATGATTGATTTTGGTCTTCATTTGCATAAGTCGTCCACTACTTCCTATTTATAATATACTGATGTGTATTAGAGAGGATACATTGACACTCGTCAATCTACTTTCGATTTCTTGTGTCTTGGCGGTGATAATTTGATTTGTTGGTCCTCTAGACACAACCTACCCTATCTAAAGCTAATGTAGAAGCTTTGTATGGTGGTTTTGTCAATGTGTTCATCAATCTTGTTGGTTACGAAACTTACTCCTCAAATTAAAATGCCCTATTTCACTAAAGCTACTTTTGTTTGGTGTGATGATACGGGTGCTATATACTTATTTAGAAACTCGATTAATCATCAACCACATTAAACATATTGAATTAGATATTTATTTTGTTTGTGAAAAACTTTAACATGATAAAAATCCATGTTCGTTATGCTTTCTAATGTTATCAGATTGCATATATTTTCACTATATAACTTTTTCGTCTGCTTATAGCATTTTCTCTAACATTTATAATATTTTTTTTTTCGCCAAAAAAACATAAACAAGCATGCACTAAATTAATTGCAAACAATAATATTTTTAGAAAGATGCTCTATATTATCGTCATATAAGAGCAAGGCATTAAACGTGATTAAAGATTCTCTAGTCTTGGAATATATCCACCTTTTAAGTTCGCTAGGAAACTATACCTTATAGTAGTATATTCCAAAACTTCACAGATTCAAAAATAAATATATATCTTTTTATTGATAACTAAACAAACAAACAAAAAAAAAACAAATACAAAAGGGAAGGGTATTAATTCTTTGTTTAGTGCTGAAAATTAAATCTTAAGAAAAAACCTTCAACCATTAGACCAATCTATAACGTTTAGTTTTTCACCATATCCTAAACATACTAATTAATACAAGTTTCGTCATTTAAAATTTCATACTTTTTAACACCATGTACCAAACGGGTCATAAAACAAATCTTCCTTAGTTGAGTTTACCATGGCCATGTATAAACCTTGCACATCCTTCAGTGTATACATGAGTCTCATTGTCCAACCTGTTAAATGAAGATGAAATATTAGAACACATACATGCTGTTCATATATACTTAGCTCGATGATTTTTATATTTTCTCTTTGACTTTGCTACATAATATACAGGGGCGATTCTAGAGCTGTGCGGGGTGCTCATCTGTATAGGGCCTCTCAGACCTGAAGGGCCTCATATTAAAATAATATACTATTATGATAGAGTAGTTGGTAGGAGTTTTATTTAATATATCAATGGTCATATGTTCAAAACCTATTAATTCTATTTTTTTTCTCTTCTTTTTTATCTCTTTCCAAAACAACTCTCTAACCTCCAAATATTTTCTCTTACATCATTTAATTTTTTACACATTCGTCAAACATTAATTATCACTAACTTAATTTATAAAAATAATCAATAATTATTTTTAAATTTCTCAACCCTTCAAATTTTTACACTAAGTTTAATTTTTAACAACAAAATATAAGTTAATTTTATAAAAGAAATATTAATAAAATTAGAAATTGTGTTAAGTTTTTACTTAATTCTAGTACTTAAAATTAAAATTGCGTTGAATTTTTATTTTAGTTTAAGAAAGTCTCTCTTTTTAATTAGGAAGGAGCCCAATTTTAAACATTTATGAAAATTAAACAGAGTCTCGAAATTGTTTGCTCCACCCCTAATTATATAAAAATGCTAATTTTTAAATGAGACGAACCCATGGTGAGACCATTTCTATTGGGCAGGTCCAATATATATTTTTTTGTCTTAAAACGATCACTTATAAGTTCTAATGTTAAAGTGATCACTTATAATTTTAATATAATTATATTTTTGTAATCTTAGAATTATTATTACTTATAACCTTAAAACGATTACTATAATCTTAAATTAATCAATTGAAGAAATTGGCTATTATATAAATCCATCTCATGGTGAGACGGTCTCATACAAGATGAGCTGATATAAAAAAGCTCTCGCTTGTATATTTGTAATGGATCAAAACTAAAAGGACGGGGTGGTATATAAGAAACATAGTAACAGCTACTCTTGTGAGAGATGATTTTTTAAAGAGACGACTTCAAAACAAGAAGCCCACATTTTTATTTTCTCCTTAATTTGTATTGATTGGGCTATTTAGCTCATATATCTAATATATCTGTCGGAAAGACTGTCTCTCACGATAATTTATGAAAAAGTAATGCATATCAAAGGAAAATACATACGATTTCCGAACAGCTTTGCACAAGGTTGATGCAGAAAGGAAAGTTGTGCCATCCAGAAATCTGTTCTCACCATTCATCCTCTGCTTCATTCTAAGATCAAACTCTTCAGCTTTTAGCATTAGTTCAGAGTCTGATCCCTGAAAATTAAGGTAAGTATATTTGTAAGGACTTAGGATTAACTCATATAGATGCATACAACATTTAGGTTTGAGCCTGTCTAGACAATGAATTGAGTCATATGATAAAAAGAACTTTATTAATATCGATTTGTGTGACTTATAACACATATAAATAATTGTTGACAGAGTCGTTTCTGAGGGTAGTTTTGAGGTGTAATCGCCTAAAGCCCAATTTGTAAATGGCCCAAATTGAGTTAATCCTTATTATTGAACGCAAATTTTCATATGAGACGGACTCACGATAACACCATTTTAATTGGGTTGGCCCAATGTTTATTTATTTTTAAAGTGATGACTTTTTATAGTCTTAAAGTTATAACTTATAACCATAAAGTGATTACTTATAATTTCAAAGTGATCACTTAGTGAATAGGCTTATTTGTATAAACTCGTCTCACGGTGAGACGGTCTCATATAAGACGGGCTGATTATTAAAATTTAGTTTCTGCATAACTACCTTATCATTATATGATCTTAAATTTGTATATTTATTTGACATTAATCATATGATGGAAAAAAAAATTATACGATGCATAGTTGGTGAAAAAAAGAACCGAAATTTTACTTATACAAAGGTCTTTTTTATGTTTCACCTAGTGCTAAAAAATGATCAGTTTCGACACTGATTGTTGAGTTGATTCAATACTTACAGTGATAAATATTCCACTCACCTTTATACTAAAAGTAAAAGTCAATACAATCGATCAACTTACACAAATTTTTAAATGAAACGGTTTCATGGTGAGACCATTTCTATTAGGCTGATTCGTTTATATTTAGTAAATAATTACAAAAATAGACTAATTATATAGGCTCGTCTTATGATAAGATGGTCTTATACAAGAAAATCTAATCTAAGTTATATTATTCTCCAAAGTCTTAACACATAGCAAAGGGTTGGTTCTGATGTTTCAAAACCCCAAGGTGAAAGATAATTGTGGCCCTTACTTTTATTTAAAACATATTGAATTTTAAATATTAAACGGATTCAGGGTGAGACTATCTTATAATCTTAAAGTTTTAAGTGAAATTTAGAAAAATTAACCAATTATATGAGTTCGTTTCATATTATGACTCATATAAAACCTGATGATTAGCAAATTTTATATGAAATCGTCTATAGAGAAACAAGTCTATATAAAAAACCTAAATCAAAAAAGAGTGTTTTAATTTTTAAAGAATACTATTCAACTCAATTCACAACGGTATTATAATAAAATCGTCTTAAATAAAAATTTGTATTGTTTTTTTATAACAACAGAGCGCACTATAGAGTTCATCATAAAAACTAGAATACACATTCTTGTGAGAGACGGTCTCTTTTAAAGACCATTTCTAATTGGGCCGGTCTACTATATATTTTTTAAAAAATATTATAAGTAGGTATTAAAAATGATGTAAGTAGACATTTAAGATATTGAAAGTATGTATTAAGAATACGATAACTAAACATTAAGGAAAATGTAAGTAGACATTAAAAATACGGTAAGTAGGCATTAATCATTAATGGGTGGCGTTTGAAATACGTCTCTCAAGAGACTAGTTGAAACTAAAATATGTACAAATTCTTTTATAAATGGGCCTTGGGCATAGGCTAGTTGGACCTTCTTAAGGCCCGGCCCTGCAAATGGATCATAAAAGAACAAGGAAAATTCTTACCATGACCCAACCCCAAGTGTCAGCGTAGGAAGGAACATGAGCCGAGTAAGCAATAACATCTGTAAGAAAAATAAAAAAGTTCAATAACTTATAAAAAATAATAAAAATTCTTAAGTTTAATATGGAGAAATTGTTTCATACATTTAAAAACATGCTTAAGGGTATTGTAAATACTAGAGAAAACTTCAGTATGGCTGAAAATTCCTGCTGGTCCAGCCTGTAAAAAGGTTAATAATTAATTGAGCCGGGAATGATTATTCAACGCATAGTATTAGTATCATTAATTATTAATTAGTATTCATTTTGATACACCCAAAGATTTATAGAAGTAGTTTATTGGTTTTAAATTATAATGAGCTAGTAAAATGATTTATTATATCACACTTCTTCTATTTTATTATATTTGTCATATTTAGGCAATTTAAAGTGTTATTGTGATTATTTATATATTGAATTATATATATTTAAAAATTAAAAATGTTAATATAATAAAAGTATGATTTTAGATGATTCAAACAAGATTCTAATTGACTATAATTTTTCTTACATATTAGCTGCTATTAATAAAATGATTTTCAACGATAAATAGTGTCAATTACCGTAATTAGCAAATATTTCAAAACGGAGGAAGTATACACTTTTTATTTAGGTGAAGATGTAGATTATATTACTTCTAAGGGTCAATCGAAAACAAAATCATTATTACAACATACAAGTGTATTACAAGGATGAGATTAAGTATATACGACCCTTAAATCCCGCTTTAGGTGGAAGTTAGTTATTGGCGTTGAGGTATGAAACGTTATAATGTTATACCTGAGTGACAAACACACCATTATTGGTAAGCTTAGGCTTAACAACATTTTCATAGAATGATTTGGTATAAAGCTTATAACATGGACCGCCTTCCAGTGGATCAGCCAGGTCTCCTATGATCACATCATACTTCTCTACTCTGCTTTGCAGCTCAGCCCTGTTTATAACATCATATTATTGTGAAAATGTGAAAAATAGTATTAAATATATATATATATATATATATATATATATATATATATATATATATATATATATATATATATATATATAAATAAGACTTTATTAGAAGCCAATGCGTCAGAATTCACAGGTTTTAATCTTACAAAGTGGATTGTTTAGCGTCGGACATAAATAGATCAATGTTGCATCTATACATTTAGTCTAAACGACTTTCAGGTGAAGTGGTGTAATAGACTATAACATATTATTCAGCCGGTCTCTTGAGAGACCGTCCCTTTGAGAGACATCTCTCAGGCCCAACCCATTAAACCTTAATGTTCACGTACTGTTATCTTAATGTCTACTTACAATATACTTAATGCCCACCCAAAAAGTGCTTAAAATGTCTACTTACAATATTTCTAATGTCTATCGAAAAACTTAGCCTATTACCATATCCTTAATGCCTACTTATAATATACTTAATCTCCACCAAATAAGTACTTAAGTACTTACAATATTTTAAATGTCTGCTTACAATATTTTTAATGCCTATCTAGAAATTTACTCTCATAAAAATTTGTGCATATTATTTAGTTATAACTATCAGCTTGACTTTATAACGTATTTGAGTTGATTTTTTGAAAGAATATGCAAATATTGTACCTAGCATCATTTATGATTAGCTCAAGCCTGGGATCACCAAAAGCCTCCTTGTTCACAACCAAGTAAGACTTGCAAAAATCAACAACTTCCTGTACAAAATTTGGAAATAAATAGTTATGAGTCTATCATATCATATTTTATAATATACAAATACAAATTCTTAAATAAGATGTTATTATGGTGAGACCATTTCTATTACACTGATGCATGTATATTTAGTGTGTTAAATTAATTAGTTATAATTCTAAAGGGATCAATTAGAAAAATATGCTAATTATACGAGCTTGTCTCATACTAAGACGTTCTAATATACAAGACGAGCTGTTTATAATAAAATCAGTTAGGGAAAAAATTTAACAAATAATAAAATAAAATACCTTATCTATGTCACACATGACAACCTTGTCAACAGTTTTATGCCTAAGAATTTCTCTTGCAGTTGAACCTTCACCTCCTCCCATTATAAAGATAGACTTGGGACTGTCATTAATTTAAAACAAAAAAATTAGGTAATCAAATTAAAAAGTGGTTACTTTTTTTTACATTTTGATGCACAAAAAAGTAGTGAATTTTTTTTTTGAGAGTAGAGAAATTACTTAGGATGATGAAGTAATGGTGGGTGCACAAGACATTCATGGTAGATAAATTCATCAATCTCAGCACTTTGGAGCTTTCCATCGATAACCAAAGCCTGCAAGTGCCATAAATCCAAAAAAGAAATGTAAAGAGATAATCTTTGATGATTAGTCGTCATTTAAAATTTGCCCCTTTTCATAAAAAGATACTTATATAAGAGAACAAAATTAAAAGTAGGTACTATTATATGTTAAAGGATAGAAGCAATAATTTAAGACTAATTTATTGTTAAAACTGTTTCACAATGAGACGGCTTATATTGTGCTATCTCGAATTATAATTGTTTCAAAACAAAAAAAAAATTAAGAAAGGGTTTTATGAAATTAATGTGAACCAATTAACAAATTTCTTTTTTTAAAAATAAAGGGCTTTTTTTAAGCTCATATGACCATGATGAGACGTTCCCATAAAAAACGAGCTGATATTTAATATTAATAAATGTGGCGCAAGAAATTAATTAATGCAGGAATAAACAACCTTCCCAAATGGCTTTGTATCCAAAAGTTGAATATCTTGGTACTGAGTGACTCCTGTATGCAATATCCTACAAGAAACGTATCAGCATGCATATGTTAATCAGTTACTCTTATGAGAGACTTGTCTCATAAAGAGACAATCTCAAAATAAGAAGTTCATATTTTTATTTTCTCTTTAATTTGTATTAGTTTGACTATTTATCCTATATATTTAATGTGTCTCTCAAAGAAATCTTCTCTGATAACAATTTATTTATGTTAATAATCTTCAATGGATATATAGTTGATATGGAAAATTGAACTTTAAGTTAGAGGGGTTAATATTATTTTTTAAATAATAAAATAAGGGTTAAAATTTGAACCCAAACATCTAATTTAAAAATTAAACTTTTTATGATAATATTTAATTTTTGTTTTTGTATAACGGTAGATAAAGTTCAGGGATTGAGTCTTTTTGGGTGTACACAAACATCCATCACACTAACCATGACTCAAAAATAGAATATTTTTGAAATAAATTTTTTCAAAAATAACCAGATAACTCACATATAATCTCACATTTTAGAATTTGAAAAGAGGTCAATCTATATAAGCTTAATGTACTATTTCTGTTACTATTAATTGATTTTACGATGAAACCTTATCGATTTTGTGGGCAATATCAACTCTCCTATTTATCAGAAATTAAAAAGGCATTAAATAACCTACTATACCAAGTACAATTTTCAATGTGAAAGCTTGTATTAATGGAGACAAATCAACGCGGGATAGAGGAATATAATGTTATTGGTCATCCAAAATGAAATGGACATTGTATTGTTGATAGCAAAACATATGTTTTTCTGATGGGAAAGGTAAAGTTATCATACAATCCATGCATCTAGAAAATCATGTTATTATATTTAGAAGCTTAATAATTTGAACAAAAGAGTTGACTAATTAAAGGAAAACATTATTAATAGATGCCTAATTTAATTGTCTAGCTTTTGTTTGACAAAATTATGAATAAATGTAAACATGTTATTTAATTAAATATTAAAATACAAGTCACAACTCCAAAAGGAAGAACATTCTCCGGATTATAAAGTAGCTTAAAAGTGGAAATATTAATCTTTTTATGTCACCCTATCTAAAAGTAAAAAGGCATTATCCTTTATCAATGAAACTTCTATCCTTTTTTAAAATATATTTTTTTTATTTTATGTTGGTCGAAAGAAAGAAGGATTTGTAAGAATCGAATCCGAAATCTTAAAATAAAAAAGTAATATTTGCTAAAATTGAGACAAGCCTCAAAGATAAAAACATGCTACACGTACCAATCCATTTTAAATAATTTTATTTTCGTGTTTGATAAAATTTAATAACATTATTAGACTTGCAGTTCAAACAATAAAAATTATAATTATTTTTTAGTGCGTAATGTAATTTATTTTTTATTTTTACTTTATTTAATAAATCTTTCATATATCCAATGAAATTTGATAACCTTTATACACTCACCCTTTTATATATAAGTTTTTTTTTCCATTATTTTAATTAATTCTAATGGTATCGAATTTATAATCAATATTTGTCTTCTTAAATTCCAAATGAGAAGATCAAAAAAGAAAAAAAAAACGATTTTCATTTCAATTAATTCACATATTAGCAGGGATGGAAGCACATATGTTTTTATAGGGTCATGATCCTATTTAATTTTTCCGATTCTTGAAGATTTATGTATGATGCATTGTACTCATTTGACTAATAAATAATTATTTTTTTAAATAAAATTGGTATACTATTAGTGACATTTAAATCAATTGGCATAAATTTAAATTTCTCAATAATGATCATGGACATTTCTAAGCTTTATCTATTCATCCTTTCTATTTATGGTCATCAAACATAAACCGATAGATTAAATGATGTAGAAGTATATTACTAATAGCAAAATTTTTGATAATATTTACATTGATTTTAATATGAACTTTAAGTCTGATGGTTTGAATACACTTAACATAATGTCTGAATACGCCACCACCTAAGTAAATAAAGATCATGTATTAGTAAACAAAGATAATATGGTGTTTGGAAACATAAGTTGTTAGTTGGCCACTTTTTTTATTATTTTGATATAAATAGAGGGATGAGTGGTCAAACTAATCAATACTAATGTTTGGTAAATTAGCAGGTTGAAACAGTTTATTGTTATGAATAAGCTGATTTGAACAGTCATAGCAGCGGGTTTAAATCAGGTGGTTAAACAAGTAAATAAAATCAACAAGTCAAATCAACCACTGTAATCAGCTATCAGCCGTTTGCTAAATATCGCAATAAATTGGGGAAAAATTTAGAGGAGTGGAATTTTCAAGTAGCAAAGTGATGGATGAGATAATAGAAAATATACCTATTAAGAGCAAAGGACCATCTTAAGTTATCCTCAATCTCCTCTTCATACCAACAACTTTTTCTTTGAAGTTGATCACCTTCAGATTGAACTTTCCCAATTAATCCATTACTATAAATAGAATTCTCAAGACACCCATTATTTTCTCCATTGCTAATTGATAGACTCCCCATTCCAATATATTTTTTTTTTTAAATCTTTGTGAATTCTCTGATTGTTTTGAGACTAAGTAACAAAAGATGATGTATATATAAGGAGCAAAAAGGGCGATGAAAAGGTATTGGCCTGCTAGTTGTCATTGATTTTTGCAAACTGCAGTTTAAAGGCATGGTAGAAGAGTAAATTATACTGAAAAGCCATGCAAGAAGAGTACTTTCGTTCATTTCATGATATTGTTGGTTACGTTTAATAAATACTGCACTATGTTCTATTATACTTGTTATATTTTACTTTTTATCTAATCTAATAGCATTATTTTGATTGTTTATGTATTGAATTATGCATAATTAATAACCATAGAAAGTTAACATAATGAAAATATTTGATTAGATAATTCAAATAAGACCTATTTGACTTTATTTTTTTCTTACATATTAGTTGTAATGTATAAAATAAGTTTGAACGATGAATAATTTAATAATCGCAATCTAGCAAGTATTTCAGAAAAAACAAGTATATTATACGGATATAAAGAAGTTAAACTATATTCATATAGGATCTTTGTAAGTTGTTCATGATATTTATAAATTTTAATACTCCAGCATGTTTTAATCAATTGTTCTATTTGGTTAGAACACCACTATGATTCATTATTTAAATTCTAAATATTTTTGATTTTGTTTGTTTTAAAATTATAAAAAGCTAATATAAATAAAATTACATTAAGACAAATTAAATAAGATATTTCACTTGACTGTATTTTAACTTATAATTTAACAATAAAATATAAACTAAAAATGATTGATAAAAAGAGTTAAAAAACAAAAGGGAGTATAGATTTTAGGGAAATTTGCAAAGAAACACCTTTTAAAACCTCTTTTTTGTAAAGAAACACTTTTTATAATTTTTTTTGTAAAAAAACACCTTTTAAGAGACTTTTTTTAAAAAAAAACACCTTAAATCAGTTTCCGGTGACTTTTGTCAACTTTCCGGCGTTGACTATGCCAGTCAACGCCGGAAAGTTGACAAAAGTCACCGGAAACTGATTTAAGGTGTTTTTTTTTTAAAAAAAGTCTCTTAAAAGGTGTTTTTTTACAAAAATAAATTATAAAAGGTGTTTCTTTACAAAAAAATGGGTTTTAAAAGGTGTTTCTTTTATTATTATTATTTTTATTTTATATTTTTTTATACTTTTTATTTTTTTTATTATTATTAATTTTTTTAACTTTTTTTAAAATTTTTGTTTTTATTTTTATTTTTATTTTTATTATTAATATTATTTTTTGAAAAAAATTTTTATTTTTGTTATTATATAAAAAAAATTTTTTTTTTAAAAAAAAAAAAAAATAATAATAATAATAATAATAAAATTAAAAATTAAAATAAAATTAAATTTTTTTTTTAAAAAAAAGAATAATAATAATAATAATAATAATAATAAAAATAAATATTATTATTCTTTTTTTTTAAAAAAAATATTTTTTAAATTTTATATTTATTTTTAATTTTATTATTATTATTATTATTTTTTTTAATTATTATTATTGTTATTTTATATTTTTTTATACTTTTTATTTTTTTTATTATTATTAATTTTTTTTAATTTTTTTTAACTATTTTTATAATTTTTGTTTTTATTTTTATTTTTATTTTTATTTTTATTATTAATATTATTTTTTTATAAAATTTTTATTTTTATTATTATATAAAAAAAATTTAAAAATTTTAAAAAAAATTAACAATAATAATAATAATAATAATAATAATAAAAACAAAATAAAAAAATAATAATTTTTTAAAAATTTTTTTTTTGTAAAGAAACACCTTTTATAATTTTTTTTGTAAAATAACATCTTTTAAGAGACTTTTTTTAAAAAAAACACCTTAAATCAGTTTCCGGTGACTTTTGTCAACTTTCCGGCGTTGACTGGCATAGTCAACGCCGGAAAGTGGACAAAAGTCACCGGAAACTGATTTAAGGTGTTTTTTTTTTAAAAAAGTCTCTTAAAAGGTGTTTTTTTACAAAAAAAAATTATAAAAGGTGTTTCTTTACAAAAAAGGGGTTTTTAAAGGTGTTTCTTTGCTAACCTATGCATCGGTTTAGACAATAAAAATGGAAATAATTTGAAATTTTATTTAAAATATTTTTAAAATAATAATATTAATATATATACCTATTTTGGGAGATATTTTATATTTTTAAATTTAAAATAATTATGAAGTTTATATATTATTTAAAGCACTAGTTACATAAATTAGAAAAATGGATATAGTAGTTGTAATATATCGTGAAGGGGGATGATGAAGTGATAATAAATGGAGTAAAAGAAGAGACAGAGGAGTGCGATAACTAAGGATGATTTTCACGCGTGAGAGTGTAATTGCATATCTAATGGAAAATCTTCATCATTGTGTTGTATTCTTAATCATGTTCATCACAACTGGTGTGAAACTACTCTTACTTTTAATGCCCATGCTGCCATGTTTCACCTAATTATGACCGGCTACGCCTTTCATGGGTATCTATTTAGTCTTTAGCGATATCATGATTTTACAGTTAATACGATGCAGTTTAAATAAAATGGTGTTTTTTTAATTAAAAAATCATAAATTGAGTAAAAATTTTTGAAGTGTAATCCAAAAAAAATTCAATCTGAAAACATTTATTAAAAAACTTTATCAAATCCAATTGTAAGAATACTAGATCATTTAGTCTACATATGTCATTATTTTTAATCTATACTTATTATATTTCTAAGTCCATAAAGTTTGTATGCTGAGTCGATATCACTTTCTTGAAGCCTCAAAAGTAATATGTTTGTCTTTTTTATAACAAATTGTTTTATATAAAAGAAAAAAGTTATTATATAACTTTTTAAAATTTTTTAATGATTTAACATTTTAATTTTGGTTACATGATAGGCTAAAAAAAAGAAAATGGAATAGCGATAATCAAACATATGTTGCTCTTACAAAAGGTTCTATACTACATTTAAGACAATATTCGATTCTGATCTCTAATAAATAATTTTTTTTTTTGTTATAAAAGCTTTTGACCAGTTAAGTTTATCCGAATCAAAAATGATCCTATCAAATTGACGCACTTAATTAGATCTCTACTTTACCAACCATTTTGACAAGTCTATAAACACAACTAACAAATACTTATATTTAGATAACTAATTAACAATTACCTTCACAATTAACTCGTACCGAACACACCTTATCATCATCCATCTTCTATTTGCTCCCTATTTTAAAGTGTTATTTTAGAGCAATGATAGAATAAAATGAGCACGTATTGAAAAAATAATAAGGGAGTTTTAAAAAAATAAATAAATATATTCAATGTTATTTATAATGTCATTAAATGATTCTTATATAAGGTGAGATTTGGAGAGTTTTAAAAAAAAACTTTATTCTATTCTAACAAAAATATCACATTTGATACACCTTACCATCATTCATCTTCTATTTGGTCCCTATTTTAAAGTTTTATTTTAGGGCAATGATAGAATAAAATGAACACGTATAGAAAAAATAATAAGTGGGTTTAAAAAAAATAAATAAATACATTTATTGTCATCCATAATGTCATTAAATGATTCTCATATAAGGTGAAAAAACTTTATTCTATTCTAACAAAAATATCACCTTTGATGCACCTTATCATCATCCATCTTCTATTTGGTCCCTATTTTAAAGTTTTATTTTAGGGCAATGATAGAATAAAATGAACACGTATAGAAAAAATAATAAGTGAGTTTTAAAAAAATAAATAAATACATTTATTGTCATCCATAATGTCATTAAATGATTCTCATATAAAGTGCAAAACTTTATTCTATTCTAACAAAAATATCACCTTTGATGCACCTTATCATCATCCATCTTCTATTTGGTCCCTATTTTAAAGTTTTATTTTAGGGCAATGATAGAATAAAATGAACACGTATAGAAAAAATAATAAGTGAGTTTTAAAAAAATAAATAAATACATTTATTGTCATCCATAATGTCATTAAATGATTCTCATATAAAGTGAAAAAACTTTATTCTATTCTAACAAAAATATCACCTTTGATGCACCTTATCATCATCCATCTTCTATTTGGTCCCTATTTTAAAGTTTTATTTTAGGGCAATGATAGAATAAAATGAACACGTATAGAAAAAATAATAAGTGAGTTTTAAAAAAATAAATAAATACATTTATTGTCATCCATAATGTCATTAAATGATTCTCATATAAAGTGAAAAAACTTTATTCTATTCTAACAAAAATATCACCTTTGATGCACCTTATCATCATCCATCTTCTATTTGGTCCCTATTTTAAAGTTTTATTTTAGGGCAATGATAGAATAAATAAGCTCGTATAGAAAAAATAATAAGTGAGTTTTAAAAAAAATAAATAAATACATTTGTTAGTATCCATAATGTAATTAAAAAAATAAATAAATACATTCATTAGTATCCATGTCATAGAGTTTAAAAAAACTTTATTCTATTGTAACAAAAATATCACATTTGATAATACAGTAATTTTATGAAAAAATGCTTGAATGACCAACTTATTAAGACCACATGAAAAGAGTGAATTAGAAAATAAAGTAAAGAATAAGTGATAATTGATTAATAATTATTTTATAAATAATTAAATCTCCTAAAAGTATAAATAATGAAAAAAATCACCATATAAGAAAATGAGATATTTGATATGAGTATATAAAAAAAAGAGAAAATAGAACATTTGAATATTAAAATAAAAAAATATATAGAATGTCTTTCACTATTTTATTAAGCTTATTATATTATATATAATATAATAATAATAAACTTAAGATACAAATGATAAAAGAGAATCACATTATTTCATAAAATCAAATAGAATATTGACTAAGGATATTTTAAGGAGTAAGTGGATTTCTATCGAAAAAGTTAGTAGGACGAAGCTCGAAACTGCTTCGCAAGGTTGCCATTATGGGAAAATCTTCTTGGCATGGAACGTGATGAAATCCCATCGTATACCACAATACTATATCTTCATTTTCTATTCTTCTATTCCTGTCAAATCATCATTCTGGTTAATATTTACTTTTTTTTGTTCTTTTAAAATATGCTCATTGCATATTTCACTTTAAATTAAATGAAATTGAAAATTGAATTGGTGAATAATGCAAAAAAAAAAAGCTGGAAGATAATAATAAGTTTGTGTATCAAATTAAGGTCATGTTTAGTTCATCTGATTTTTACTAATTCTACTAATTTTTACTTATCATACCTAATTTTTACTGATTGTAATTTTATAACTAATTTTTATTGATTTTTAATTACTAATTTTAACTGATTACAAAAAATATTTCATTATAAATTATTATTGAATTGTATTGATTAAAATTGATTTTACTGATGATTATAAGTGATTTTATTAAATGTAATTGATTTAACTAATATTGATTTTTATTATTAAAACTGATTTTTACTAATTTCATACTTTTTATGATGAATTAAATAAGACTTAAAAAATAAAAGTTTGACACAAGTAAAAATGAAAAAGAAAGCAAAATTTATGATATCCTCTTCCTTTTGCTTCTACCCGTGCTATAGCTATTCACTTATTTTTTTGCATATTCAATTTTTATAAAAAATACTCCTAACAAATAAGAAGTATATTTATTTCCTATAACTAGTCATGATGTCGTAGCGATTATGTCATAAAACAATTTTTTTAATTATATGAGTTTTTATATTTACGCACTTTTATAATATCTAGTTATCAACATATAAAAAGATCTAATACTTCCTCCATTACATATGGCGTACTCTACTTCTACCAAACCAATTACTTTTCTACAATTTATTATTATATAGTTATTTATATATTTGGACTATTATACGATAGAAAAACATAATCATGTGAGTTTTTGTTTTATTCGTCTTGTCGCATATTTTTATAATTTTTAGTTATATATAACTTTAGATTTAAAGAATCTTACAAACACATTAAATTGCGTAAAAATGTATTTGATGCAAGTATTTTGGATTGGAGAAATTATGTAAAACAAGATCAATGTATTCTTGGTAAGATTTTTTACTACTCAGATAAGAAAAGGTTAAGCTTTCTTACAATGGTTTATATTTGGGATAAACAATTTGTTAAATATTAAAAAAAAAACATAAATAAAATATTACTAAAAATATAAAATAAAGAAATTGGTTAAAAAAATTATGTGACCACTTTTGGAATAATTATTGAATTAATATTTTATTAAATCGAAACAACAATTGTGGGTTTTTAGTAATATGTGCCAAGTATACAAATTTTTGATGAAATTGTTATACTTTAAAATTTACTTGTATTTTAGTTATTTTATTTCAGTTGTACTTCTATTATATATTTATAAATAATATATTTCAAAAAAAAAATATTTGATAGAAAACTAGAGTTTATAACCAAAATATATATTTCTCATACACTACTCCATCTATATCAACTGATTTAAAAAAAGCTCATTAGTAAGTGTGATTAAAATTCTTATCAGATTGGAGATATTTGTGTGGACCCAACAATAAATATAATGGCATTAATTAGAGTGGATGATGTTATTAACATATGTTTGGCAAGCTTGTTCGAAAAAAGTGTTATCCACCAATTTTTGAAATAAGGATGGCCATGATGAGTTCAAAAATAGTCACTTTTTCATCCAAGTTTTAAAATTATATGCATATACGTGATTGAAAGTATTAGAAATCTACTACTACTGCATCCTTTTTTAATGAGTTCTCACGAATAATTTTTAAGGAAATTAAGAAAAATAAAATTTTTAGATAATATATATATTATTTTATTGAATAATAAATTTAATAAAAAAAAGTAAAAATCATAAACATTAAAAAAATTACTGGAAAAAATATGAAAATCATAACTAATAGGAAAAAATTGTTATAAAGTTAGTGGAAAACATATAGCGACCATATAAGGAATATAAAAATATTAAAATAAAATTAGAGGAAAATATGTGGGGACCATAAACATTATTAAAGTATTAAAAGAGAATGAAAAAAAAAGTTATTTTTGTCCAAAATTTGTGATATAAATAGAAA
The DNA here is from genome assembly GCF_026212465.1 of Amaranthus tricolor. Classification (NCBI taxonomy): domain Eukaryota; kingdom Viridiplantae; phylum Streptophyta; class Magnoliopsida; order Caryophyllales; family Amaranthaceae; genus Amaranthus; species Amaranthus tricolor. The sequence goes on from NC_080056.1 coordinate 5,345,764, forward strand.
GAATATTTATATGAACAACAAATAAAACACCTTAAAATAACAAATGAAAATTTGTTAAAGGAACAGAGGGAATAATCACTTATAATTCACACTGAAAAATTAGGAGATATAAATAATGTGTACTCCTCAATTTGAATTTGTTATATTTCCTCCGTTCGAAAATAGTCGCTACATTTCAAGCTTATTTTATACATAGCGGCTAATGCCTTAGAAAAATATAGTTAAGTGATATCTTATTTGAATCGTATAATTGAATACTTTCATAATATCAAATATTTACAATTTTTAGTTAAGCACAACTTAAGATATAAATGATCAAAGTTACGCATTAAATTGGTTAAAAAATAAAATGTAGCAAATATAATAAAACGGAGGAAGCGTCGTGAAATAGTTTTCTACTTCGATCAACGAAAGGGATGAATAATTTATTGGTTTAAGATAGAAACCCTTCAAATTTATCTATGGTGGACAAGAAATTTATAAGATTGGTAAATGATTATTGGTTGGTTTGATTAGCAAAAATATATTGACCGATAAACAAGTTGTTTAAGTTAATTGTCATGAAGATGTTTAGTAAAATTTAATCATTCGATGTTGGATGTTTATTAAATAATAATATCAAAATGCTAAAAAAAATTTAATTTTGACTTAGAACCCAACTTTTTAGATGACTTATTAACCATTTTTTCACTTTTATTTTATTTTATTTTTACTTTTTAACTAATTAAAAAGTAAAGAAAAGCCAAACAAGAAGTTTTATACTCTCCATTTCTTAAAAAAGTTTTTATTTGTGGTTTTGGTGTGTTTCATTTGTAGTTTCCATATAAAATCTTTCTATTTATATCACAAATTAACCTTGTTCATCTTCATTTTAATATTTTAATATTTATAGTCCCTGTACATCTTCCACAGACTTCATTCTAACATGTTTATATTTCTTATGGTTTCTACATTTTTTTACTAACTTTATAAAAATATTTTATAATTAGTTGTGGTCTCTATATTTTTTCATAAACTTTCTTTTAATATTTTTTAAATATTTATGATCCTAATTTTTTCTCCATTAAATTTATTATTTAATAAAATTATATATTCCCTATTTAAAATATTCTATTTTTCTTAATCCTGTAAGCATTCTTTATAAAAACTTTATTACAAAACGGAGAAAATATCAAACACAGTCTTAATGAGGGCATAAACAAAAAAGTAAGGTTGGAATAGAAGAACCTTTGAGTCCATACGGCTAAGCCGTCATCACCATGGCTTTGATCCGCATAAAACCCACCAGCCCACCTTTCATACTTATCATAAGAAGTAGCCCATATCTCATACTTCAAATAAGACGTCCGTTTCTCAGGATAATCATCATCAAGAAGCAGTGAATAAGCCGGTTGTCCTGTTATTAGCCGGTAACCCACCAAGTTTCCAACATCAGTTTTCTTATTAGGATTCACAAACATCAGCTCGGCTGGCTTCGAGCCGAGCCGTATTCTTGCATCGGCTTCTCTTTTCAAAACTTGGTTTTTAACCTTCCAATAACTTTTCCTAGGAGAGTGATCACACCCGTTGACTTTCTCCGTTTGTAACGTCGACTTGATGAAGGAGTTACGATCGCCGTCAATGTCGAGGTCGAGATAATAGGTTAAGAAGTGGTCGTGGTTAACGGCGATTGTGTTAGGTGAAACCAATGTTCCGTAAACGTTATCTTCGATGATTTTGTCCGTTGTTGTGTAGGACGTTGCCTTCATTTCTAGCACTCCCGTTAACCCGACCTAAAGCTATTTTATTAGATTTTCAATAATGGATATATACTTTTATAAAAAAAAAAACACGTATAAATTATATTTGTGAATGTTTTGGTAAATAATTTTTGTGTCAGTTTTTTATGTTGGCTGTTTTTTTGGCTTTTTAGTTAGTCAAACAACCTATTGGATAAATGATTATCAGTCAGCTGAAAAGGCTAACTTGTTAACCCACATTTTCTATAAATAATTTTATCAAACATCTTCTATAATAAACAATAAGCAAATGTGGCGATCCATCAGAACAGTTCAAGAGTACTTGCTTATAAGAAAATAAACTAAAACATGTTAAAAAAAATTGATCTACTTTCGCTCATCATGTGATCAAACTAATTTTGTTTTTGATTATTTTTAATTAATCCAAATTATGGGGTGCATTTGCTTGGAATATACCCGTAAATATGATGATTTTCTATAGCATGTTACTTTTCATTAAAAAATAATTTATTTTATTAAAAAATAAATACCATTAAAAAAAATTTAAAATCCATTCCCCACCAGCTACACAAATCACCCACCTTTTCTATTGTTATTCCAAAAAGTAGTTGTATATTTTTACACCAAAATAACATGTCATTAGGTTTATTTGGTTTATAGTATGACAAACTAATACAAGTATTTAGATTATTAATAATAACTACTAAAAATGAATTTCAGCGTAAGAGTGAAAAATAAAATTTTTAATTTTAATTTTTTTCCTAAGGTTATTTAGTTGCTAGAATTGGCCAATTGGCGTTCGACCATGTATGGGGGACCATTTTGACTTTTTAAATTCAAATTTATTTTAATATTTATTTCAAAAATAATATCTGGATTCACGATTCAGCACAAGCAAAGCATTATTTAGTGTCTCTATTGATAGTTTGGTCTCCAACTACACGTATATATAATGAACTTATGAACATATACTTGCATATTACTCTATATTTTGAGTATTGACTTCGACAAGCTACTCTGTCATTTTGAACTAGTAGAAGAAAAAATAAGTATTTTTCAAACAAAGAATAAATATTTTGGTAGTCAATGAAAATTGAACAAATTATGGGGATAAAATTAAAAAAGAGTTAAAACATATGAATGAGATTAAAAGAAAATGATATATTATTATATTTTCAAAATAATAATGTAAAATTAGTGAGATAGACCAACTTATTAAATAATGCTAAATAAGTGGGATTGATGATGTATTCAAAATAAAATGTGAATGGACCCATCCCTTTCAAATAACCTGGGTACAAAAAACAAGCACCTCTGTATAACACTGACGAATAACTAGACATTTACCGTCTTCTTAGTTGAAAGCATAATGTAAAAACAAGTTGTATCACCGTATCACGATCGTATTGTAAAGATTTTTGAATTTATTGTGACTGATGTATGGGCAGTATTGACTGCAAAATCATTTGTACAGGCCGTGATATTCGCTTTGTGACCATTACCGCGACTATGACTGAAACTGTATTTTTACACTATTGTTAAAAGTTTTAAATAGCGGAAATGATAATGAAAGTTACCATAAGGAATTTTTATAGGAAAATCTATTTAAAAATTTGATACTTCTATATAGTTTTACTTATTTTATTTTAATTTTCTACTTTTCTCTACAAAATTCATTTCAATATGCATTTTATTATTTGGAGGGATAATATTATATGATGAAAACTTGTACTATCTAAAAATGAATCATACCCCAACAGTGATTGAACCGGTCTGCCTGAACTCCCAATCAAGAATATAGTCATAATTTCCAACAGTAGCTATCATCCTTACAACAAGTGTAATTTCCGGCTCTCCATTTCTTATCTGCAAAACACAATAATTAATATAATAAACCCCTTAAATCTTAATAAATTTTAATTTTAATTTTGCATATAGTAAAAGAATAAAACATGGAGTATAATTCTCGTGTACATAAAAATACTATTAGGAAAAAGTGACATTAAAACTGTAAACAATAGTTAGATTTATTAATTATTAGCGAATATAAAATAATTAAAATATATGGTGATTGGTGAATGTGTAATGTCAACTCAGTGGGCAAGCACGATGCTCGGACAAGCAATAACCCTATAGCGTTTCGACTTGCCTGCGTAAGCTTGGCCAAGGGCATTCGTATTTCTTGTTCGGATAAATTTTTTTCTGCACATAAATTCTGCCAATAGATTTCATTGCTCGGGCAAGCAAGGGCACCCATATGCTCAAGCCACTATATGTGCCTTTTTCAGGTAACTACCTCTTGTGCTAACGTGAACACGAACTTTTAGAACCATCAACTTCGATTGAATTCGAAAGCTCAAATTACAGACACTTTATGTGCTTTGACAAGCACATTCTCTACATGATGACAAAATATGTCACTTCCCTTCCGATAAGATCCTGATTTTAGCTCTCACCCTCTCTTCCCTTAACCTACCTCATTATCCAAAAAAATATTTATATCAAAATATTGCAAGCTTCAAAAAAGATCCAATAAGCATAAACATGTTAGAGTCTATAACGTATCCAAAGGCCTCAACTATCAGCTTAAGCATTTAGTTGACTTGGTTCCTTGACTTGATAATAGAAGCCAACGTGACAAGAGATCACTAATTTCAATCTCAACCACCCCTCATTTAAAGTGGAATATTCAGTGTTTATGCGTATCTATACTTCTATCCCAATAAGCTCTCATGTGCGGGGGCATGTTAAAGTATACAATACATCCTAAAGCCTCAACCATCAGCTTAAGCTTTTAGTTGAGTTGATTCCTGCAAAATATACTCACAAAAATAAAAAAAAATAAATTAAAAAAAACATACCACTTTTCCAGGAACCCCAATTTCAGTATGTCTCCAAGCAACATCAGCAGAAAAACGTTCAAAAATACAAATAGCCCTAGGAACCAAATTAGGCATCCCAAAAGCATCGATCAAATACCCATCAATATACTTGGCATTTCCTGGACAATCAACAAGTGGTTGAAGACTATCTGCTGATTTTCCAAACCCAAATTCACCCACATCCATAAATGTCCTATAATACCAATCTTCTGTGGGGTCCATATATGGTACAAATGTTTCTGAAGCATGCCCTCTATATAAAACTCTCCTATATTTTTTTTCTTTTTTATCAAATATTGAAGCTGTGGAAATAATTAATCCTGCTCTTGAATTAAATCCCACATGAAATTTCCAATTTCCCCATTTAATTATATTATTTTTGATAATTAATTTATTATTTGTTGTGTTAGGAAAAATTGGACTAGGTTTTATTGATCTTGAATGAAAATCCGTCCCTTCTGATTTTGGTAAGGGTGCTTTAAAACGGTCTATATATTTAGAAACTTTCATTGATTCAAGATCAAATAATATGGTTATTCCATTAATTGGTCTAGCATATATATTACTTGTTCCATTTCTATAAAAACATGTTATTTTTACTCCCCTTTTAGATGTACTTTCACCATACCAACCTTTTGTAAGAGGCAAGCATGAAACTTGGGATATATTTAGATTTCTTTTTGTGAGTGAGTTTAGGAATGGAGGGTATTTTTGGGTAAGTAAGACGGCTTGGAGTAGCTCCTCGAACGTTAAGGAAGGATAACCATGACCATTATAAATATGGTCTGATATTACCAATTGTTTTGACAGATCTACGATGAGTTCATGGATTTTTCCCTGACTTATGACTATTGCCTTGGCTCGACGGGTCAAGGGTTTTGTGTTTTTAGGAGATAATAGATATGATAATACATCATTTTTATTTGGCTCATCAAGGTCTACGAAGTGGTATGTTAGATTTGAAAGTGTTTTAAGATGGGACTTTTGTATGATTTTTCTCATTTCATTGATTTCTAATGGATTTAATGGGTCTAAAGGGTGTTGTAAAGTTTGGATTAGAGAACATTTTAGTGTAACAAAGAATAACAATAAGGTTATTGATATTTTCATGGAGGATAATAAATATTATTCAAATTTTTGGTTTTGATGTTGAGAAAAGGGTGTTATGAAAGGTTTATATAAGGTATATGTTTTAGGGTAGATAGTATAAGTAATTGAATAGAAAATATATTGCCACATTTGGAATCATTTGTTGGCTTTAGCTCATTTTTGTTGTCTTGCTTTGAGATCAAGTGTGATTTGGAGTAATTCATTAAGCATTTAATAATGTCAACTAAGTCACTTATACTTAAGTTTTTAGCAATCAACCCCCGTATTCTAGACAAAGCAAAATAGTCCTTGGTCACATTACAATCCCATTCAATTTCTAATAATCAAAGAATATATTAATTTACGATTTTAGGTGCATTTAAGGTATCTAAACGTTTAAGATTTCTAGAAAATATGTCTCATATATTAATAAATTCTTTATAGTTCATTAGTTAGGAGTAGCTTAGTTGATTATTTGTCTTCCTATAATATCGTAGGCCAGTGGTTCAAAACCTACCAACATTTTTTTCTTTTGATTCCTATTTTACCATTAATAGTTGATAAAGGGCATTAATTTAATAAACATCAATAAGTAAACATGACCTTTGCTCTGCCCCTGCTCTCTGTCTATATGAAATTGGTTGGAGAATAAGACGTACATGAGTGAATGGAATAGTCGGTTGATGAGATAAACGGAGAGAATAAGTTTATAATAATTTTTTTAAAAAAAATGAGTGAAACCATTGAAAAAAAATTAAGTAGGACTTAGGGAATAATTTAAAACAATCACGTAACACTGGGCCTTTTTAGGACATTGAAATATATAACAAGCCCAAAACTCAATCCTTATTGCAAGAGAAACACTGACAGGATTTTGGATCAATCATCAAAACCAATACTTCGGCCCATTTGATTTAATCGTAGACTGGCCTAAACATTATTAATTTAACATTATATTTCGAGTTACTCTTGTAGAAACTGTTTTTTTAGTTCTAGTGTGATGATCTCAAAATAAAAAAATTTATATGCTAATAATTTGTATTAGTTAAACGATTCAACTCATATAAAAGACGCATTTCATGATGAGACCATCTCATACAAGAATTTGTACCATCTTTTTGCTTTCAAATTCTTTGTATAATTATAGGTCGTTAAAGATGAGAGCTATAGCCAAAACCCTCTAATTATAATTAATTACAATTTTATAAAATTATGATTACATGAAACTCCATAATCATGTTATTATTATCCATATTGAGATGACTGACTAAATTAGATATGAAAAAAGTTCTTTGGGCGACTACTTTGTGTTGCATGTACAAAAAAGTGTCGCCCATAGTTTGAGCGATAAAAAATTAAAACAGTTGATCTTGGATGAGACTGTCTCAATATGAGATGGATAGCTCAATCAGCACAATTATAATATTTCTCAATATGCACTCAGTATTTAATCTATTTAAGGTCATAATTGATACATTAAAGGTTAAATTGAATTTTTTTATAAGTTATAACTGATCATAATTAATCATTTTAAGGTCTGAATTGATCATTCTTAGATTAAAATTAAAATTTTTTATAACATAGAAGCCTTAAACTCTTGGTCATTTCCAAAAGCATGCATTGAATCAATTGGCAAAAATAATTCGAAATCGAAACTTCCTCCACCTTCACATCTAGGGTAAGCAAACATTACACCAACTTTATTTCCAAGTCTATAATGAACAGATTCTGTTGAGGAAAGAGCAATATTACTATTATTGATCGATAATTAAAGAGTACATGTACTCTTATGTTCCATTTAAACCATCATGTATGCATTAAATAAGAGTACTTGTATTGTGCAATGTTTTAACACTATTATTGATAGTTTTATTGACCATTTCATTTGTTGTTTAAAATTCATCCATATAATGATAGAATAATACCATTTTATTAAACTCCGTTATGAAATTGTGAAAACAGAACATATTTATATAGAAATTGATTAGTTCAATCTCAAAATTGATCACTTATAGGTCTAAATTGAAATTTGATCTGTTTAAGTTTTACTTTACGTTAAAATTAAAACCTTTAAGGTCAAAATTGATAAATACCCAGAAAATGAAAAACGAGAGAAAGCGTGTAATGATGTTACACTCGCGAATTAGACCGACCCAAATTAACAGTATCATAATGAGACCGTCTCGCCCTAGTTTTTGTGAAATTAAAAACAAAGCATCAGTGTGGCCCAATTGTCGCTCTAGAATGGCCGTCCATTCATTTTTGTCACCGAAAACATAGCTTTGGGTACAAATTTTTTTTGTTGTAATTATATAAATATTTAAATCTCATAAAATTCAACTTTTAATATCAAAGTTATTTGGAGTCAAAATTAAGTAAGAAGAAAATATTCCAAATAAAAAAAATGAGATGTTTGATAAACACATGCCAAACAAAAAAATGAAATATTTGATTAGTATAAGAGGTTCTATATATTACAGAAAATGAAAAAAGAAATAAAAATTTAAATTAAATATATGAATAAAAATTTTAAAAAAAATGAGTGTGAGTCATTTCATAAATAAAAGTAAGACATGTTAATGAGACAAATTAAAAAAAAGGGACTAAATTTTTAGCAGCCAGTCTCCTGAAATCGTTTCTTTGAGAAACGTTCTCAAATCCAACCTATTAAACCTTAATATCCACTTACTGTATTCTTAATGCCTACATACAATATACTTAATGCCCACCGAAAAAGTACTAAAAATGCCTACTTACAAAGTTACAATATTTTTAATGCCTACCGAAAAACTTAGACTACTAGTGTACTTACCATATTCTTAATGCCTACTTACAATATACTTAATGTACACCAAGTAAGTACTTAAGTACTTACGATATTCTAAATGTCTATTTATAATATTTTTATTGCCTACTTACAATATTATTAATACTTATCGAGAAACTTTATATTTTTTTTTAGACCAGTTTAATTCTCACATGAATTTGTGAATTTTTTAGTACAAATAGAGCGATAAAAATGTAGTAGTACTAAACGTGTAACAAGGGCCCTGTGATTTGAAAGTAAAGAAAAGAATTATCAGCAAAACAGTCAGAAAGTAACGAAAAATACAGCATCGTACCCATAGTTTAATTCACAAAGTGAACAATTAGAGTCCTACAAAAAGTAGAGTGTACTCTTTCCGTATCTAAGACTTGCACTAAACTTAATAAAATAAATTTCTCTTTATATTATTAATTTTGTATAAAAATAACTTTGTTCCTTATCATTTTAATATTTTAATAATGTTTATGATCTTACATATCTTTCACTAATTTCATTTTAACAATTTTATATTTCTTATGGTGCCTACATGTTTTTCACTAACTTTAAAATAATATTTTTTATTACTTGTGGTTTTCATATTTTTTCACTAGCTTTCTTTTAATAATTTTTTAATGTTTATGATCTCACTATTAAAAATATTCAATTTTTTTTAATTCTCATGAACATTCCTTGTGGGAACTTCATTAGGAACGAAGTGAGTAATTTAACAAAATTATTAATAAATTGATAAGATGTAATAAATTGTTTTGATATGATTGAAAGAGAAAAGAAACAAGAGAATTGTGTGGATAATAAGAATTAAAAAAAATAGTGAAAATATTATCTAAAATAAAAATAAAAGTATTATAAAATTAAAAGGACAAATTAAAATAGAAATTGTAACAATTTCTGTACAAGGGTGGGACTAGGAATTAAAATTAGGATTTAGAGATGAATGAAAAGCAGTAGTAGAATAATCAAAGTAAAAATCGCGTCTCAACCATAACTTATTGTTGTGTCGGATCTCTTGAGTCTTAACTCATACAGCCCACTCCCATTTATTATCAAATTTAATTTGTTGTCTGCAATAACACTGTTGTTGTAGTAGTAGACTGAAAAACTTTGTATACTCACTTGTTAAAATAGCTGCCGTCTAAGGAAATATTTAGGGAGGATACGTGGATAAAATATAAGGGTTTTAAACTATATTTATGTCAGTTAGGGCGGGCATAGTATGATTTTGGTAAATAGTAAGTGAATATAAGTATGAAAAGTCATATTCGTTATGGGTGGTGGGTATGAAGTTTTACCACTCGCCTCATATCTACCCTCCCAGCCTCATACCTAACCGCCCCACCCAATACCCACCCGCTTTGCTCTATAATTGTCCACCCTATATTTACAATATACTAATTTCTATTAATTTTTAATATTTTTATTAATAACTATTGACAAAAAGCTAAAAATCTTTAATTTATTTTATTGCATTGTATGATTTAAACAAAATTAGATGTCCAATTAAATTTATAGGGATTCATGAGGTATATATATAACGTGGATTTGGAGTGAATGTAAAGTTGGTATAAGGTGGGCATGGGTTTGAACCCATACTCAGGTGGGCAAGCATGTGTATGAGAATGTTATCCGCCACGTGTAATGGGTAGGTAGTTGGTATGAAAATTTTAGATGGTTATGGATATGAGAGAAGGCATACCACATCCACTCATCTATTTTGACATCCCTACACTAATGAGCATATAAAAATTATATGTATTTTTTATCACCAATTATCTATCAAAAACATACTTATTTAATTATTTATCCACTAATTAGTATTACTACTAGTATATGAAAAATATGATACATCAATCATACAAGCTTAGTCCATGAGTCCATTCTAATTATACGGCCCATTTGATGATATGTATAAAGTTTAATGGTGCCGCTATTATTTGATTTTTGTGTAATATATAATAACGATAATTTCTAGAGAATAAAGAGAGTATCATTTTTACATCTGATATCTGTGCAATTTACCATTTTAAATGTGTTTAAAACCACCTCTGAAGAACACCTCTAACTCAGCTATCACAGAACATTATAATGGGCCTCAACCAAATGGTCCAATGAAGTTTAATCCACTTGACACGGCCACAATAATGATAAAAAAAGACACTATATAACATAAAGATTTTAGTTTTCAACTGGTTAAGGTCGGACTCTTACATTCACTTAATAGAGTTAGGAAATAGACATTTTCTTTTAAATTGTGAATTTTAATTATAAAATTATAAATAAAAGAATTATAAATAAAACTATCTCCAAACATAGCATTTTGAATTGTAGAAAATTTTGGTAGCAAAGAGTGCTATGGGTTTTGTATAGCAGATAAATGAATTGATTCAAAGCTAGTTTTTAGGAGACTCAAATCAATGTATTTGTTCCCTCTATTCTCTTTGATGTCCTTCTTTGCTTTTTGAACAAATTCCAACTCTTGTGTATGAAACTAATTATATATAAAATCATTTCATAAAAAATTATAAACATTTTATGTAAAGTTTTTTATACCAAGATAAATCTAAGATATCTTATATGAATATATTTTAACTAGTAAATATCCATGAAAATCATATTTAAGTTTCTTTGTCCTTATTAAGTAGAATATTCTTGTGGAACATCAAATAGGTAGTGAATAAAGGGGTTTGAATCCCGTGGGCTGGATAATCCTTGATGGAACGTATTACGTAGTCATTTGTGGTGAAATTTGTATATAAAAACGTGTATTATGTCTCATTTATTTTATGCAAACTTACAAGAACCCTAAGAAATTAAGATACCTTTATCAGTCCAGACCTTAACTTGCACTCGTGATAAACTTACACACTATATTCAACCCCTTATGGAGTTTATTTCTATATTAATGCATATCGGTACCTCATTAACAATGTTTCAATGGATAAGATGTAATATACAACAATTTTTGCTAATAATTTGCATTCATTTAATCTTAAAGCTCAATTGGCTAACAATAAAAATAAGTTTCAATAGGAATTTCTAATTCCTTGAAAGTTAAAACTTTTTGTCAAAATTCTAGAAAATATTTTTTCTTCTTCAGTTGAACATTAAATATCGCAATATTAAATTTGCTGAATTTTTTGCATTTTGTAGAAATTTCCGTTTTCAAAAAATCTTCATGCTTTTATATTAGCCAAAAGAAATTTCAACCAATGAACCAAATAAGAACCAATAAAATAATTAATTTCATAGAAATTCCAATAAAATGAAAATGAAGCAAACGATCTCTTGTCATTAACTTTTACTCCTATACATTCAAACAGCTTTTTAAAGTTTTGTTCAGGCATTTTTTTTATAACAAAACTTGCCTTACCTTGCTAATTAAAAGTCAAAGCAAATTATGTGCCAACTTTGGGTTGGTTGGTAGCTGCATATAAATATTTAAGAAACTACCAATATATAATAAATACTCCATTATTTTTTATTTCTTGTATTCTTTTTCCCAAAATAAAAATTTTATAAAGTTATTATTATTATAAATCTTTCTACATCAGGACATCTTTCCTTCATTTTTATAACTTTTTTTCAAATAAAATTTACGAATTTTAGTGTCAAATTTTGACTATGATTTCTCATCGATTTATATGAAAATACATATTCATGTGAGATCTCGATTTCAATATATATTTTCTAAATATTAACTTTTTAGAACTTTAAGAACTCACAATTAAAACTATATTACTTTAAGTTTGTATTGGGATTTATGCAAAAAGTGAATCGAAAAAACAAATAAAAACAGAGGAATATTACTTTACCTAAAATAACCTCATTTAACTAACACATTTTATTAAAAGAAAATATTACATATTCATAGTTTTATCCCAAAAAATAACTTAATTCCCACTTTTTATGTGTATTCCTTTTAATAAATGTTAAAGAGACTTTTTTATCTAGTTGGGGTGTTTTAGCAATCAGCTTTTTATGGCTTTTTGATTGATTTTATGTTTTTTATTGGTCAAATAGCCAAAAAAATATTTAATGAATTACTTTTAAAATAAAACCAAAAGTTACTCATTATAATTTTTTTATTGACTTTTAACCTGTTTTTAAGCTAACTTTAAATCAAAATCAAAAGCATACAAAAAATAATACTTTTTTAAACTTTTCTCTCTTCAAATAAAATATTATTATCCGGAAAAACTTTCAAATAATGAGTAAAGCACAACATAACATGTGTCTTTATTTACTTCCTGTTCCTCATCATTAGTTCATTACAGACCAAGGTCTATAAAAGGTGAATGTGGTTTATAAGTTGTAGGCTTTTAGGTAGTTGTAGGTTTCTCTTTCTTTGAAAATTTTTCTTGAGTTGAGAGACTCTTTGACCGCACTCTCCTCTATAGGTATGAGTTGCCGTCTTTTTTCCCTCCCCAGATCCTGATCATAATTTTCTATGAGCGGGATACACTGAGTATCATGATGACGAAACCAAGGTCAATAAAAAAATAAGTTATAAGAAAAACAATTTTTTTATAAAAAAAGTTTTAAAAAAAAACACATTTAAGCCACCAAAAAAAATGCAATTCAATATTTCCTTAATTTGATCTCCTATTAATGTTGTCTAACATGTCCAGTATGTCCAATATGTCTAATGCATTGTATTTGTTGGAAGGACGTTCACTGGTTGGAAGCTGACTTTCGAGGGTCAGCACTAAATGCCTTTGTTTTAATAATCTTTTTATTTACACACAATCACTTACTATAAATATGGTCTCAACCATTTCTCATCTTAATTCAATCCTTCACTCAATTTTTTCTTCTTTTCAAAAAAAACCTTTTAATTTTTTTATATTTAAATTTCTTTTTTTTTTGAAAATGGGTAATTTTCAAAATCAACAAAAACTAAAAATTTTTTTGATGATATATATATTTTATTCAAGTATACATAGTAAATGTAGATGTAATGGAGAAGAGAAAAATGAAAAGATAGCCAATTTTGTGTTTGGAGATTCAATAGTGGATGTTGGGAACAACAACTACATACTATCATTGTCAAAGGCAAATTATGTGCCAAATGGTATTGATTTTGGAATGCCAACAGGAAGATTCACCAATGGACGAACCATTGTTGATATTATTGGTAACAATCAACTTACGTTACTCTCAATATAATTTATATAATTTTGAGATTGCTCTCAATATTGACTTAAAAAATGCAATAGTATATTGTATGTTATTCTAACAATATGAGTTCCATTATATATACAAGTCTTTATTATGCAACATATTTTATTCTTCCTCCGTTCTGAGATACTTGTTATATTATGGTTATGGGCATTATTCATCGTTCAAACTTATTTTATATATTACGGCTAATGTGGGAGAAAAAATATAGTCAAGTGGGATCTTGTTTGAATTGTCTGATTCATATTTTCATAATATTGACTTTTTATAATTTTTTTGATGTATATAATTCAATATATAAATGGTCAAAATAATATACTGAATTGCGTAAAAATTCAAATATAGCAAGTAATTTAAGTATAATGGAACAGAACAAATAAAACTTTGCATGGGTTTGTGTGAATACCCATGACTTATTTACAGTTTGTTGTAGACATGGTCTTCAATTTTTGCTCTTAATTAGTAGATTTGAAAGACTACTTTTTCTTTTTTTTTTTTTCATTTCTCAAGACACACGTAATTGTTACTAATATATATATATATATATATATATATATATATATATATATATATATATATATATATATATATATATATATATATATATATATATATATATATATATGCGCTCCGATTTTAAATTTTACAATGATAGATTTTAATTTTTGTGAAAATTCTAGTCAAAGGAAATAAATGATTTTTTTCTATATAATTATTTAATTTATTATGTAAATTCAAAATATTCATAGAAGAGAGCACAACTAATATAAAGTAGTCATATATAATATGTTTTATATACCAACAAAGGTTATGATGTAAATAATTTTATTATGTAGACTTTTAATATTATAGCCGGTAAGAGTTTATAATATAAATACATGTTTTTTGTTCTTTTGAGTTTGACGCTTTAGCTATTTTTATCAGAGCTTTTTTAATCAAATGGGGCAAATTTTAAGCAACAGAAGGAGTATATATTCATCATAATTAATATTGATATATTACGCAAATATTAAGTTGATGACTTTGCCTTTGAATCTGACTCTATTTTTAGGGCATGAGTTAGGGTTAGGGGCATTTCCTCCACCTTACTTGGCTCCGACCACAAAAGGAAGTGTGATTTTGCAAGGGGTTAATTATGCTTCCGGTGCTGGTGGCATTCTTAACGAGACTGGCGTGCTTTTTGTAAGACTTCTTTTTTAGAAAAAAAATATGATGAAATTTTATATTAAACCGTTGTATTATGATTAGATATATTCACATAAAGAGTTCAAATTTAAAAAATAAATATTTAATATTTAATATAAATATTTCACTTAATATAATTGAACTATTTAACCCGATTTTAATATAATTGAACTATTTAACCCGAGTTTAATATAATTGAACTATTTAACCCGATTTAAAACTGGCTCATCTTCAGACCGTTTTAAATGAGAATTTAATATTTTTCCTATATTAATTGTTTTTTTTTTTTTAATAACCCTACATTAATTACTTGATGTATATAAGACCTGTTCTTTTTATATCTGTTCATTTTTATGGTGGGATGCTAATTAAATATAGATGCACAATGATAGCTTCTTTATTGATTTGTCTATTTATCACAAATAAATATAGCCAAATTTCGTACGAACCACCTACAATTTATTGTCAAATTGGTAGTTATAATGTCAAGTCATCATTTTTGTCTTTAGAAATTATTTTTCTTAAAATTTATGTAAAGATTGGACTAAAAAAACAATAAAAACAATAACTTCAACGTTTTAGTCTCGGTCTCAGTACTATAAGATCAACTGATTGAATAAAAAAAATAATTGTAAAAGATAGTGGTTAAAAAAATTATACTCCATTAGTTTCAAACAAAGAAAATTCATTGTACTAATTTTCAAAATATATTTTCTTTTTCCATTTATTTAAATCATGTGCCCAAGCTAACGTAAATATTTTTTTTCTTTAGTGTGTCTTTATTAATATTTGCGACTCATAAATCCTCTTTATTTTTTAATTTTGTTATTTTGAGTATATCCACTTATTTAGATTAAAATGCACACTTTAGCTATAAACATCTTTTTACTACTCCTTTTCACATGTACACAATAAGTAGGAACCACCACAAAAAATGTTTACATGTACAAACAAAGAAGTGGACAACAACAAAAAGATGTCCGCAATACATGTGTCAAAAATCATTACTTAAAATAAAATTCCCACAAATGTGATGAATTGGCCTAAAAAATAGATATTCGTAGTGAATCGGAGGCAAAATAATTTTTCCTAAATTATAACACTCAAACCTACACTCCTTACACCCCTCTAGTAAATTTTGTTACTAAAAGTGACAATTTTACGTCACACAGCATGTTATTGTCAATAATAAATAACAATTTTAAAGGTTATATCTTGTTGTTAATTTGGTATCAATTTTTGTTAGGGTGGAAGGTTAAATATGGATGCACAATTGGATAACTTTGCAAATACAAGGCAAGATATGGTTGACATGATAGGAGAAGAAGAAGCCATGAAAGTTCTTAACAAAGCATTGTATTCAGTGACAATGGGTTCAAATGATTTTATCAATAATTATTTAACTCCTGGATTTTCTAAGTTGGAGCAACACTTAGTCACTCCCCAAGCTTTCATTAATTCCATGATCGATAAATTTAGACTCCAACTTACGGTTAGTCATTTTTGTACCTCTCGTTTTTTGAATTTGTCCTATTTAATAAAAAAATTCTTACAAGTATTTTCAAAGGGTTTTTTTTTTTTTTTTTTTTTTTTTTTTTTTTTTGTCAATTCTACTATATCTATACAATTGATAAAGTCAATTTGGTAGATTTAATATTAACTTATCATACATGTGGCTATAAAATTATTTTTCTTAAATTTTGTGTGGCAAAATAAACTACAACAAATGCAATATTAAAGTTTTTATCTTAATATTATAAAGTCGACTTGTTGAATCAAACAATTAATATGAGAGATGCTTTTTATTATTTTACTACTTTATAACTTAGAAAATCAATTTAAATGATGATCAAGATTTATTCTCGGCCTTCGTCTATTCTTATTTATAGTCGCTTTGAGTTCAAATATATTATTGTATATTTTTTTAAAATTTTTTTATGAAATGTGTGTAGATATAATTCAAATATGCTTTAAAACTGTGTAAATAAATAAGAACATAGAGTATACTGCGTAAATTCATATTATTCATATTGTTCTTCACTCGTATGAGTAAAGTCATATTTGGCCCAACTCTTCCTTTTTAAGGTTTTCAAAGCACTAACCTTTGACTATTTCAACTAGGCTTGTGCAATGGGTCGTATAACCCCTGTTTGAGCCCAAATAAAAATTGGCCGAGTTAGGTTGAGCACTATTTAAAACATAATGGCTCTAACATAATGGGTCGTATAACTCGTTTATAGTTTTATTCTCTTGAATTTTAATCGAAATAAGCATGACTGATCGAGTAATATGTCCTATAATTTCATTACTTATTTTTGTCGATTATTAATCCTGAAACTAATAAATAAAGAGTGTTTTATTTTATTTATGTGATGTATTATTGATGATGAACAGAGGCTTTACAATATGGGGGCAAGGAAAATAGTAGTGGTAAATATAGGCCCAATTGGTTGCATACCCTACCAACGAGATATTAATCCAACGGCTGGAAATGATTGTGTTGCTTTCCCTAATCAACTTGCTCAAGCCTTTAATACTGAGCTTAAGACTCTTGTTAATCACCTACGCACCGATCTCCCGGATTCTATCTTCGTTTATGCCGATTCTTACCGTGTTTTTACTCATCTTCTCGACAATTACCAATCTTATGGTATGCACTTCTTTACTTCTATCTCTTTTTTAATTTTTATATGATTTTAACTGACATCAAAATTTTATAATAGTTGGTTTTTAAATTTGATATACTATCGATAAGTTTTGTTAAGTTATTGGGCTTTTACGTAATAAGACAACATATTTTATAAAGAAAGTTGACTACAAATATAATTTGTTAGAGTATATAACATATTTTGGGGCTTCAATTATCAACTTAAGATTTTGGTTGAGTTGATTACTTGACATGGTAACAGAAACCAGTGTGACAAGAGATCACGTGTTAAAGTATATTTAGCGCCAGGTACGAGAAGGACCTATGTCACATCCACAAATCTAGCCCAAAAGACTCTCGTGTAAGGGGTCGTACTAAAATATATAATATATCTTGGAGCCTCAATCATCAGCTTAAGTTTTTTGTTAATTTAATTCCTTAACATAGTTCAATATGGGTCTAAATTGATGGCAACCTTATAATATGTTATATGCTCCATTATGAACCATCTACTATAATAATAAACAATCTCAAGCGTGGGTTATTCTATTCAATTATGAAAAATAAATCATTGATTTTCATACTAACAAAATAAATATATACATCCTCTTACCCTATTTCTATTTCTATTTAGGTTTCTCCAACTTATTTGGCGCCTTTTTTTTTAAAATGATCCATTATTTTTTAAAATATTGTCAATAAATTTATCCTCTAATTATATGTCATTCACTTCTTTTTTTTTCCATCTATTTGTACTTTTTCTTTTTATTTATAAATAATCGGTCGTTCTCCTGAGAGACTGTCTCTTTAAGAGAAGGTCTCTTAAGCCTAACCCATTAAATCTTAATGTCCACTTATTGTATCCTTCATGCCTACTTATATTATCCTTAATATCTACTTATATTAATACCCATCGAATTAGTACTTAAGTACTTACAGTATTCTAAATCCCTACTTATAATATTTTTAATACCTACTGAAAAATTTACTCTATATTTTCTTTTTTAGACCAACCCAATTAAAAATAATCGTACAAAAATATTACACTAGAATAAAAGTGATATATGATAAGACAAGGAGAATATTATATAAATTAATTTAAATAGTTAGTTTTTTCAAAAAGTCAATGACTAAAAAATTATTCATGGTAATATATGGTGGTTGTTTTTTTTATTTTTTTTTTATGAGAATTGAGTAAATTGACAAATACATGGTAGGTTTTGAGAATGGTGATTCAGCATGCTGTTATGGGAGTGGACGTTTTGGGGGATTAATACCGTGTGGACCAACATCAAAACTATGCTATGACAGATCAAAGTATGTGTTTTGGGATCCATATCATCCGTCTGATGCTGCTAATCTTGTTATTGCCAAACGTCTTATTGATGGAGATACTAATGATATTTCACCTATTAACTTCCGCCAACTTGTCAATTCTTGATCTTTATTTTAAAACCTTACATACATGTCATACGGAAAAAACTTAATTGGTAATCCGATCCGTAAATTATCTATTACTATTATAAAAATAAAATATATTTATTATTGATTATTTGGATCTTATTTATTAAAATTTATTAATTGTTGGTAGTTTACCTGGTGAGTAGATATAGCTAAGCTCTATTTCATGCGCTCTCACTCTTCTTCCAACAATTGTTGTACTAGTATTAGTCCATTAAAACAATATTATTATTATTATTTGCTACGCTTTGGTTGAAATTGATTAATTTTTTTTATCAAATTAATGTAACAAGCAAAGTGAAATGAGGTGAGTATTCTTAATTTTCTAATATGTTTCTTACATTAGTAGTTAACATAATTGAAATAAGTAACAAACAACAAATTTGAGCAATAAATTTACAAATAAAATCATAATTGTCAAACACAATACAATTGAAATCTACAATTTGGAATGAATTGTTATTTCTAAACACAACCTAATTGCATAAACACAAATTGTTGTGAGCCACGGTCTGTTCGAGAGGCGCATTACATATATGGGCTAAATAGCCCAATTAATACAAATTAAGAAGAAATAAAAATCCGGGCTTCATATTCTGAGGCCTCACTCTGAAAGACGGTCTTTCACAAGAGTAGTTGTTATATAAAACTCAATTTTACAAGATGTGATTTTTTTTGGGCTGAAATAGTTTTGATTTCAGGCCCATATCTAATTCAATTTATCCTCCATGGGCCATAATTGTCGATAGCTCATTGGCTCCGTTCTTTCTCTTTCCTTCAACATGGGCTACATAGTGCACTCTTTTTCTTTCTCGAGATGGCCAAGGGCTTCCTCATTTATAGCATTAGCATGTAGCCCATACTTACTTCTTACTTATTAAATTTCAGAGATTGTTTTAGCATAAGACGAAATCATATAATTAACCTATTTTTATAATTGATCCCTTTAAAATTTTAAATACAATGATCACTTTTTAAATTGTATAAACCTACAAAGTTTTAAATCACGCGTCGTTCCAAAATACAACAATTCCCAAATCAAATATAACAAATACATGTACAACTCGTCTTGTATGAAATTGTCTCACCATGAGACGGATCCATATAATAGCCCATATCTTCAATTGATTACTTTAAAATTATAAGTAATCGTTTTAATGTTATGAGTAATCACTCTAAGACTATAAAAAATGATTATATTAAAATTATAAGTGATCACTTTAACGTTATAAGTGATCATTTTAAGATAAAAAATTTATAGCGGGCCAACCCAATAGAGATGGTCTTATCGTGAGACCGTCTCATTTAAGAATTAGTTATATATGTAACGATTTATATATTTTTTTGAAAAATAATAAATGAAAAAGGGTCAAATCTGGGTCCCCAAAGCTTGAATCAAATTTGGACTTGAAGATCATGGACCCAGATCTAGCCCAAACCCTTAGGATCCAAAGATAGGTGGATTCAATCCCTTAAATTAGGGTGGGGTCTAGACCATTATGGTCCAAAATCCATGCTCATCCCTAATTATTTTTCCCTTTAATTTCTTCCTTAAAGTTGTTCTCATACAGAACGTTAAGGAAAATAAAATATTTTAGACAATGGATTCATTATTTTATCGAATAATAAATTTAATGTAGAAAAATGAGGACTATAAACAATTAAAAATACCAAAAAAAATTAGTGAAAAAATATACAGATCACAATTATTTTAAATTATTTAAATAAAATTAGTGAAAAACATATAAAGATAATAAATATTATAAAAATAATAAAATACGTGGGGACAATAAGCATTAATAAAAAATTTAAATAAAGATTATAAAAGTTAATTATGTATAATATTGCTAAAGTCTTTTCTTGATTGAAAAATAGTGGTAAGAGATGTGAATAGCGGGAGTTAGTTAAAGATTCAGATATAGTTGGTAATAGTTTTAGTAGCAACTAGGTGGGACCACAACGCAAAGTTCAACAAAGTAGAACCTAAACTTACCAACTAACAAGAAATCAAACTTCATGTAAGCATAAATTACCAATACATAGAAGTAAACCATTGTAAGAACTTCACATTTTCAAAGTTTGACAAATGACATTACTACTATAATTTAAACTTTAAAATAAACTAATCAAGAAATATAATCATTAAAAATGCTAATTGAAGTACCGTCATCTCATTCAAATACTAAAAAGTTAATATTGTGAAAAAATTCAATTACGCGATTTAAATGAGATCTTATTTGACTATATTTTTTCTTAAGCACCAGCTATAGGCCCACAACCCACAGTATATTTTCTCTGTTCCATTATACTTGTTATATTTCACTTTTTACGCCATCCAATGTGTAATTTTGATCATTTATACCTTAAACGACTACATTTAACTAAAAATTATAAAAATTTGATATTATGAAAATATGTGATTATACGATTTAAAAAAGATCCTACTTGACTATATTTTCTTTTACACAATAGTCGCAACATTTAAAATAAGCTTGAAAGATGGATAGTACCCATAAGTCTAATATAGAGTATTTCTGAAAGGATAAAGTACGAAATAAGTTTAAATGATAAATAGTATATCTCGTTCTTATATGAGATCGTCTCACCATGAGAGAAACTCATATAATTAGTCATTTTATCTAATTCATTACTTTAAAATTATAAGTGATTACTTTAAGACATTAAATGTACATGAATTAGCCTAATAGAGATGGTCACACAATAAGACTGTCTCATTTAAGAATTTGTGTATAACTATAAAATAACAAATATTTTAGAACGGATAAAGTATTTAACTTTTATTTTCTTATATTCCACACATTTCTCACTATCACATAAATTTTTTACTAATTTTTTTATTTTTCTTAGTTTTCACTATATTTATTTGCATGTGGACTATCTTTTTATTTGAGATAAAGGGAGTGGAACCATAGCACATCAATCATATCAACCATATATATTTGTAAATAAAATAAATAAAAGATAATTTAATCCAAAGATTCAAACAATTGTAAATTCCCAAAATGTAATGTTCTACGTTTCGACCACGATAGCTTCTCCCTATGCTTTACAAGTTTGAGTTTGACATCCCTCTTGCTACGTTGTCTCCCGACCACCCCTTGACCTTTGCAAACAAACCCATTTTTTTAATTTTTTTTTTTTGCATTCCACACGAGGGCTGTTTTTATAACATTAATTACATGACTAATTGATAATAATATGCTTCTCCATTGACCATAAACCTCTTCATTTGAAGTAATACATTAATTTTCTTTTAATAATCAAAATAATAAACAATAACATTCCAATTGATGATTATAATAATATACTCCTATAGTCCTATTGATGTTGACATCATAATTACATGATATCCATTTATTTAATACTCCCTCTTATTCTTTGTAATTGTCCTATTTGAATTGGACACGAATTTAAGAAAATACCCATGTGATGTAGTGGGTATTGGAGGAGGTTAAATAGTGTAGTTTTATAAAAAAAAATAAAGGTGTTGATAATTACATAAATGGTATAAGTACAATTTGATCCAAAAATTATGTTCTAAAATAAAAATGGAACAATTGAAGTGAACTGCCCAAATAAAGAAATGAGACAATTTCAAAGAATTGGAGAGAGTATAATATATTTTATATTATATTAGGGATATTCTATATGATACGCACCAACTATGTCAAAAGGCGAGTAATAGCAATACTTAAAATTTTTTCCACAAAATAACACTCAACTCTTGTAAAATTAACTACAGTAACATTATGAAGGTAAAAACGTTTAATTTCCGTTAATTTTGATAAAAGTCATAAATGCCCTTAATAAATCCCAAAATATTTCCACATAATAGCAATCAACTCTTGAAAAATTAACTACTGTAACATTTCCGTTAAGTTGGGGTTTACATTTGGGATTTATTAGGGGCAATTATAAGTTTAACCAAAACCTAACAAAAATTAAACATTTTTACCTCCATAATGTTACTGTAGTTAATTTTCTAAGAGTTAAGTGCTATTTTATGGAAAAAATTTTAAAAATTGCTACCACTCGCCTTTTGCAATAGTTGGTGCTTACCACAAAAAATATCCCTATATTTATTATGTATATACAATCCTCCAATCCCTAATACCCCTTTATTTTAACATGTATCTCATTTAATTTTCATACAATTTAATGATAATAGATATTAAAGGTGAGATGATATAAGTTATATTTTTTCATATTCTCGCTTCATATTTTCTCGGAGGCGGGATCTGCCCGTTTGGACATGGAGTTAAGGAGCAAAACTTTCCTGAAAGGGGTAACTCCAGAATTTGAGTGTTTTTGATTTCTTTTAATTTGTTTCTATTTCTGGACTTGGTATGTTATTCTATTTAGGATTTCTAGCTAGGGCAGTAGGGCCTAAACTCGGGCCGTATAAACCTCTCTTAACCTTATTATTGTATTGCTTATCTGCCACACATAATAATAACATATGTTCTTTCCTTGCAAACAAATAGTAAGTGAATCGATCTTTATTATTTTAAGTCTATTTTATTTCTTACACTTCTTTCATCTTATTTCTGAATAAGAGGTTATATGTATAATGATAACCTTAAATTATTTTAGGGATGAATTTGACTTTTTTTAACTAACAGGTTTAGAATTCAAATCTTTACAAACTCATTTAAAACTCAAATTTAGATCAAATTTTTGCCCCTTTAAATTTTCTCTCAAGTTTTGTGATTGACATGATTTAATATATTAATTCAATCTAAAATATTTCTAACTTTGTATATTTAAGAATAATAAAAAAAATTAATAAAATTTATATTGAAAAGAATCAAATAAAATATCAATTGATTATATTTAATCAACCTATTAAAAATTATAAAAGTGATTGATGAATAATATTGAAAAGAAAACACGACCTTTGTATTTAAGTAGAGGAAGTATTTAAATTATAATATGAATCTCCTTTGACCTAAATCTCTATTGTGTTTGGTTTGGAAAACATGCATTTTCTTAGAAAGATAATATTTTTAATTTTTATTATTTGATTTGAGTTTCTCATCCTTTATAAATTTTTTTTCCCATATTTTTCCTCAGCTCTTTCACTTCAATAAATATTATTATTATTTACATTTCTCAACAAAAAACATAAAAAATCACATTCCAAAAATATTTTCCGCCAAAAACCAAACAGCCAAACAATAAAACATCAATTTTGTTTAAACCATTATAAGAATTAAATGAACCATAATAATAATTAAGAAACAATAACATTCCACTTATAATAATATAAAAGTATTAATTAATGTTGACATCATACTATCATGATCATTGTTGATATACTCAATATACTCTTTATGTACTTCTCTTTTCTCCCTTTTTTCCCTCTTGATTTAATTTTAATTGCATTCAAAACCGTTGAGAAACAGATATATGACGGCGCCGGCAATGTTGTGGAGCAACGATCGAGATTAACCCCCCAAGTGGAGGTTTCATTTTCGACCGATAGATCATTTCATCATAAGGCCTACGATAAAACTTAAAATAGGGCAAAAAACCTTCTTTAGATTTCTCAACTTTGCTGCTTACGTGGCAACCCGTTTGACTTAACGACTCACGTCGACCAAATAAAAACGACGCTTTTGGTGTTCTCGGTTGTTTGACTCCAGCCACGTCAGCATTATGAGACTTAAGTGGGACCGGCGTTGACGGAATAAAATTCTTCCTCAAAAGCTTTTCTCCATTATTGAGATTATACCCGCCACGTGGACCTCTATCAATGGGTGATGCAAATGAGAAGGAACGAGGATTGGGGCCCAGGATGGAAGATGACGTGGAGTTTGTTTTTGTTGTGGGGCCTACTTTGGAGGAAGTTGAGTCAGCTGTGAGACTAAGGTACCATGGTTTGAGTGAGTCTAAATGGTGTGAGACTGTGAAGGAGAACCGGGAAGATGCACATGAACCGATTTTTCCGGTGGAGGAAGAAACCGGGATTGAGGACGGGTTGAACCGGAGAGAAGAGGCTCGTGGGTAGATTGAAAAGTCGTCGTAGTCTAGTGAGATTGAGCCTTCGTAGTCAGTTGAGGAGACTATGGTGGTTAAGTTTGATAGCTCAATGAATGGCCGGACTCCCTGCAAAATTGTTTAATTAACTAGGGTTAATTACTGATTATTTAATTAATTAATGAGCTCTATCAAGATTAACAAGTGCTATTTAATAAGTTTAATTAAATTGCAACAGTATGATTTTTAGTTGTTAAAACTATATAATTTTTTGTTATAATTAATTAATATTCAATTTTTTTATAGATTTTTTGTTTGTGAAATATATTATTTTTGTTTCATTCATTTTGCTGTAGTTTTACTTTAAAAATTTTATATTATAAATAAACATAGTAGAATAAGTGAGATTGTCTCACTGTGAGATGGTCTCTTACAAGACAGGCAATAAAAGTTATACTCATAAAGTATATAAATCAAAATATTAATATTTATTAAAAATAATAAATAAAGAGATAAAAAATAAGGTACTAGGAATTAAATACATCGATCAACTTGATTTAAAATATACAATGCTTTTCGTTTGCATATGGATAAAGTTGACTAATTTGTGTAACTTTGAGTTCTTTTATTTTTAAGTGGGGGTTTGCTAATTATGATGATTTAAGAAAGGTAAAAATGAGATAAAATGAGTAAGACAATTAACATATAAAATAAGTTAAATTAAATAGGATTGAGACAATAAATAGATGATGTGTAATAATTATATAATAATTAAGTCCATAATATGTCATTATTCTTAAAATCAAATTGTTTTTATGTCTCTTTTATTTAATATTATTTTCCGATTTAATTTAATTCAAACATTCTAATAGTATTTTAATTTCAATAACACATTTTATTTTATGTCCTTATTTATTGCCAAACATCTCCCTATTATCCGAGAGAGATAGTGGAGGAATTAGTAATCATGTGCCCCCACATGGAAAAAAAAGGAAACTAAATAGAAGAAGAATTTACAGTGTACACATTATACAGTAACATGCAAAAACAGTGACCCAAATACCCAAAATAATCATTTACCCGAAAAGGAGCATGAAACAAGGATAAAATTAGCTAGGATGGGTAAGTTTTTGAAGGGAGTGAAACCTACTCGTAACAAATTTGACTACCCACTAAAAGAAGCATGATGATGATTCTACGTCCTACCAAAAAAAGGGTGATCATCACTCTTTTTCACGGTCATAATTGGAAGATAATTCCACTATCACTAATAATCATTACCACTTTGTCAGAATATTGGGTGTTTAAAAAAAATTAATATCTGATAATAAATAAAAAAAATTAAACAAACTAGATAAAATTAAAGAAAATTAAAATATAGTAGTAGGTTTAATTTCAAAAAAATAAAGCAAAACTAATAAAACAATCTAAAATAAAGTGGAGTATTACAACTTGAGTTGACTAAGACAATAGTCTTCTACTTTATTAGAGTAGTTACTAGTTACTACTCCATATAATTAAATACAAATCCTTGTTAATTTAATAGACAATTGTTATCTTCGTGATTATCAAACGAAAAATGATTTTAATGTATTTTTTGATTTTGTAAGAGTACTTATATTTGATATGAAGAAAAATATTGTAATATTAACACGCGAAAGCATAATTAAAGAGTGTTTTATGAATTAGTATCAACTAGCGGCAAAATTTTTAAATGTTAAATATAATTTTTTATTGTTAAATGTTAAATGTAATTCTTTTATTTTTTCAATCAAATTACAAAAGGACAAAAAAAATAAACTCAACCAATTAAATTTTTTTAAACTCCGTGTCAACTCTATAATACAAAATGGGGGATATAAAAATATTTTTGAACATAGACTTTTTTTTTTTTTTGATAATATGAACATAAAACTTTTGTTTTCTTAGTAAAACATTTACAAATACAATTTCTATTCTATATTACCCATACATTTTAAAATAGTAAAATCTTTTAATGGGAAATAAATAGAGGCTGAGTTCAACCTTAGCTTCTTTCCCAAAAGTCATACGTTTGAAATTAGTTTCCCTCCATACTCACTGTATCATATTCTACATGTGAACTAAAAGCCTCTACAATCATTGGATTTCCCCAAACGGCTCTTTCTCTTATCCCTTCATCTCTTTACTAAAGTTAACATTTTCTATTCTACTCCTACTTCTTTAAAGAAACAGACTTTACCCCCATTTTGCGCCCCACTTCCTAATTAAAAACTCTTCAAAGGTAATTAAGTTATTACTTCTTATATGCCTTTATACCATATAACTTAAATACGTGAAAAACTAAGTTAAAGCTACTATCTACAATCATATCATTAAAGAACTTTTAAAATTTAACTTCATCATCATACTCAATATCATGTTCAAAAGCAGGATATTGAGTATGATGATGAAGTTAAATTAAGGTGATCGATAATCCATACTTGTACTTTCTTTATAGCAAGAACTAGAGGAAAACAGTCAATATTTTTTTAAAATTTAATATTATTAATATTATTATTGCTAGTTTTAATATTTTTCAAATTTATATATTTTCTAAATTTAATATTATTAATATTATTATTACTAAAGAACTCAATACAATGTATAAAGACAATCTGAACACTAAAATTTATTTAGGATATCTTAAAGATCACATGCTTATGTCGCTTTAGAGTCATTAAAAGTTTTTTTTTACCGTTAACTTTTTTATGAATCTTAAAAATAGTTGGTGAGTCCAAGCTAATTAGAATACTCAGATTATAAACAATTATTAAAAATAGTTCAAATAATTAAGAGTTTATATTTACCTTCCAAAGATAAGAGAAGAGGGAAGGAGGATCAATAAGAAAGGTCCTGTGAAGACGGGCAGGATAGTACTCAGCTACAATCTTAAGTGTTGGGAGCACTATGTTCATGAAAGCTGATGCTGATCTGAAAAAGCCTGCATTGTACGTTACCACACCCACACAAACACAAATTAACATACAGTACTTACATGCACCATCATTTAACATTTCAATGGTCAAAATCAAGCACCTAGTACAATCCAGCTCAATTATCACTCATTTTCAAACCCAAACATAAACAGAAATTTTTACAATTATATCATTGTCAAGTAAGTACTCTTTTAATTTTTTTTCAATTTTTATTTTGGAAATCCATTCCTAACGCAAGCAAACAGAAAGGAAATTTGTCAGAGTGGAAAATTGACTAATCTTAGGATATGTATTTCCTAACATTCCATTTCTACCCTTGGGAACTTAGCCCATAATAGGGACCCAATAATGATAGAGACCTTTCTTTAAGTCATTGGTGCCTAGATGTCTAGTGGTTAAAGGGTGGTTAAGGGTATTATCTTTCACCTTTGAGACTAAAATTATTCAAATTAATCGAAATTGAATGTTATTGCTAGACTCAAAATAAATCGCATATAAATTAAATGAGATTGTCAAGAACTTAATTTACTCGATTTGAGCTAAGCATCATACCTAAAACCCGGCTAAAAATACAAATATATACATCTATATGTAATAAGTGTTTGATCTTACTATCAACAAAAAAGATTAACTTCATCTCCCCCTTTCTTGTAATAAGGCATTATCAAGCCTAATAAATAAAAGATACTCCCTATGTTTTATTTATTCTTCTTATTCAGTTTTTTTCGGATCTCAATACAAACTTAAAAATCAAATAATTTTAATTGTGAATTTTCAATTATAAAAAATTAATATTTAAAAAGTATATATTGTGAATTTTTAAAAATTATAAAAAATTAATATAAAATAAGAAATTATAGTTAAAATTTGACATTAAAATTTGTAATTTCTATTTGAGAAAAACATAAAAAAACGTAGGGAGTATAACAACAGAGACCTTTCAGGGGCAGTATAGACATAGTGCACAAAAAAATTGTTCATATTCCGACATCAATATAAAGCAAAAAATCTTAGTGAGGGACAAAATAAAGAAAAAAAACATTACGAGAGACAGATTGAGTGTTTTTTTGTACAATAATGGAGGGGACAACAATCACAATAAACCAGAGATTTAATGTTTTGGATTAATAATACTTCTACTTCATGGGTATCTCAAATTATTTAGGCGTGCACTAAAAAGATTCATTCATACATAAAATTTAGGGGAAAAAGAAATTTAAAGAGCTGCAAAAAGTAAGAATAACGCTGCATTATCAAGATCTAGAATAATACAAAAAGATAAGGGAATTAATTATAAAGTGATTGAGATTGTGGGAATCAAATAAAAGTTGTATTAAGCCTGATAATCCAGATTCAGCCTTTTTATGAGGGAATCAATTTTATTTTTTTTCATTATTTTACCCTTTACTTTCAAATTTTAATCTCAGCGGGAATGGTTTTAAACTAATGTAAATTAGTCAATGATATCTACAAATAAACTTAGTAAATGGCAACTCTTACTTTCTATTTAGATGAGTTGACAAAGGATTAAATAATATTTTGTTTAAACCAATATAAAATAAAGAGTTTATAATGTTATATACTTATATTAAGCATGACAACAATTTATATAAAATATGTAAAATGGAGTAGTTTTATTAAATTAGACTTACTTGCATCAAAGAGGATGACAAATTGTTCGACATTTCTAGGCATGGTTTGAACTGCTACTTCAAGTGTGAAAACCATCAAACGAGTAAATCTGTATATTGTCAATAAACATTAAAATCCAAATCTAGATTAACTTATTACTCTAGCTAATGACTGTTTCAATTTGTTTGTCACACTTTAATTAAAAAATATTTCCCGGATCTTTAGTCAATATATAACAAATAAACTTGAAACAAATAGAATAAATTAAAACAAATATACAATTATTCATTTAATAGAAGGGTTTTCTTTGATGTTATTGTTATTTAAAACAAAATATTAAATAAAGTTAGGTGAACTTACAGTTTCTGAGAATGGAACTTCTGATAATCTTGCTTGATTCGGAAAACCTAAAAATTAAAAACCCAACTAAAACCTTAAGATCATAGTTTTTCTAATTAAATGAAGTAGGCGGAAGCAAAAAGAAATAATGAATAAATTGGAAGATAAAAAATGGAAAATGGTAAATGGAGCACGTACAATCACAGGTCTGGACTCTTCATCATGCCCAGCTACATATGCTACTCCTTCAGCTAGCTCCCCGGAAAACTCATCCGCTATTAAATTTTCTAAACATTTGTTTTCAATCAATAAAAGTTAAAATATAAAATCCACTAGTTTTCATCATCAAAGTAGTTTAAAGATCGGATATACACAAGTATAACTATAGTTAAAAAAAATTATGATTGATCTTTTGTGTATACTTTTTTTTTTTTTTTAGAGTCGCATTTGGTTTTTGTATAGTTATTCATCCATGAACCTTAATATTTTTTAAAAATATATACTCTTGATATATTAATATAAATTTTATTAATATTAACTTCTAATAATTTTTAAGAATACATGAATATGCTAAGGATAAAATACGTGCAAATTTAAATTAGACACGTATAGAGAAATGGAGAAAGTATATAAAATTAAATTTAGTGAGAACATGTAGTAATTTGTTTTGTTTAATAATAATAATAAGAAAAAGGATTAAGTCTTATTTGAGTTGAATAACATAAGAACCACTTTTAAGAGATCAATAATCATAATAATAATAATAATATAATAACTCAAATAGCATCAAATCTAAACCATACATTTTCCATTAATTAGCTTTTTGTATTTAAAAGGGACGACTATTCAGCTTGTTGTCCTACTTCCTACTAACTTTTTGTCAAATTTATCTTTCTCAAATGAATTCCCTTTATTAAAATAATAATAATAATAATAATAATAAGTTGAAGTTTATTTAATAATAATAAATTTATTGAGAAGAAGAAATAATTTGTTGTGTTTAATTTGTCCGGAAATGAATAAGCGTTGAATTAAAAGAAAAAGTAAAAGATTCCGAACTAACAAAGTGAAAAACAAAAAACGACAAAAAGTAAAAATTACCGGTGCCAATAGTATTTCTCCAAGTAAGACAAGCTCTCAATAGTTTTGCCGCCTTCTTCGCATTTTCACCTTTAACCTTCAAAAACCTCTCTACACATGCCGTGTTACAGAATTTCTCCTTTCCATTTCAACAACAAAAATCAAAATCAGTAATCAAAAAGTGTCAATATCAAAATGACGAAAGAAAGCGACGTAAATTAAAATCAAACCGTAAGAAATAACAGAAGAAATACTTGTTTAAGAGAAAGAGGAGATTGTTTCCTCAAAATGTCAAGAACAACATCAACTTTCGTTTTCTCAGACTGCACTTCTTTGATCTTCCCCATTCAATTAAATTTTTGACGCTTCTCAAAAAAAAAAAACTCTCTGAATGATTTATTGATTGTTTTTTCGTTTGTTTTTTGCGTAACAATGGAAAACTGAACAGTTTTTCAGGTAGCAGAAGAGAGAGAAAGAGAGGGAATTAGTTCTAGAGAGAGAAAGGAGTTGCGGCAGTGACGGTTTTAGTGTAGTTGGGGTGTAAGTTACAAATAAAGCAGTCTTTATAGAGTTGAGTAATACAGATACTATTACGTAGTTTTAGAGTGGGATTTAAATTTTTAAAATGTTGTTTGTTTAACGTCTCTGTTTTATTTCACGTCTCTTTTATTTGACGTTTACTTCAATCGGACGGCCTATAACTACACTAGCTAGTAGCTATCTTCTCTTTTTCTTTTTTTTTAATCCTTTTTTCCTTTTTAGATACTCTTTGTAAGAGGCCGTCTCTTAAAGAGACGACTTCAGAACAAGAAGTCTATATTTTTATTTTCTCTTTAATTTTTATTAGTTGGACTATTTAGCCCATATATTTAATACGTCTCTCG
Source organism: Amaranthus tricolor (assembly GCF_026212465.1). NCBI lineage: Eukaryota > Viridiplantae > Streptophyta > Magnoliopsida > Caryophyllales > Amaranthaceae > Amaranthus > Amaranthus tricolor. The sequence goes on from NC_080056.1 coordinate 5,377,661, forward strand.
AAAAAATCGTCTCTCATAACAATTTGTGTTTTTTTTATGCTTATAACATTTTACCTTGTCCATCTAGAAGAAAAATTTACAAGGGTTATTGGTAAAATAGCATTTGATAATTTTAATTTATTTTGATACAAATATAGGATTTGATGGTTAAATTATTTAATGCTAATGTGTGGTAATTAGCTGGTTAAAACAATTTATTGTTATGAATGAATAAGTTGTTTTTAAACAAGCTGTTTATAGTAGTGAGTTCAAAATCAGCTGGTCAAATTAACCACTGCAATCAACTATCAGTTATCAGCCAAACACTCACATTATTTTTAAGAAAAATGTGAATATTTGGTAATGAATGAAGATAGTGGTTGAATTGTATGGATCAAATTAACGAGAGTTATGATGTATGAATAAGGTGGTGGGTTATTGTTTAAAAATAGAAATAATATAAAGTAAGAGATGCAACAACAACAATAATGGCATGCCTTTAAGTTCAAAAGATTGGTTCAATATGCAAAATAAAAGGCACCGGAAAAATAGCTAATAAGGCTAAATGAGTAGTACGCTCGAGTATTTAGATGAGATAATAGTTAGATATTAATGGTATATTATAAATATGAATTTTCTCTTAGATAGGTTATGAAGTTGTTTGACAAATTATAATTTGTTAGACAATTTTAACTTATATAAATATGAAGTATAAATAGAAAGATCGAATAGTCAATCCATTAAATGTTACTCCCTCCGATCTTTTAATTTAGTCCCATTTCCTTATTTGGCAAAACCTTTGAATTAGTCCCATTTCTATTTTTGGCAATCCTTTTTTACTTAAATACCCTTAGTTCACACAAGTAATTACGAATATACCCCCATATACCTTACTTACCCAACTACCCTTCACTACTTATCCTTCACTACTTACCCTTTACTATTTACCCTTTTTAATGGACCCCACACAACCCTTAATATCCGTGCCCAACCTATATGGGACTATATTGAAAGATCGGAGGGAGTATTATTTAGTAAATTAGCTAGTTGACATAACATTAATTTTACAAGCGACTCCTATTAGCGTGTTTTAAATTGGTAAAACAAATAAATATCAAATTAATTACTTTAATCAACTATTAGCTATTAATTTATTGCGAAACACCTTTATGTTTTTAAAAAATACACATGTTCTAACTTCTATGTTTCTTTTAATTCTTTCATATGGATGAACTTTAGTTTGTTTTTTACATTACTTACAAGTTTTGCGTTGACTTTTATTAAAAATCATCTTTAAAAAGTTATAATCATGTATTTCTTTAGAATTTTATTAAATTTGATAAATCTGCTAATTAAGAATGTGTTTTAATAAACATGTATATGTTTTGAAATGGAGATTCTTTGTGGTAACTAAAATTTTAAATAATTCACGTGGTAACCTTGAGGTTTATCAAATTGTTCCACCGTGATCTTTTTTGCACATAAAAGTGATAAAACGTTAGCAAACATTAATTTTGAAGCTCTGACGCTGCTGTACGCCTATATATGCGTTTCACCATTCGAAATGCCATCAATTTTAACATTTTCCCCCAAAATATAAACCCTAATTTTACCATATTTCATTCAAATCATATTTTTTCCCCCATATCCAAAGATGGTATAGTTAGGGTTTATGTTTTAGGGGAAAAAGTTGAAACTGATGACAGTTTAAATGGTGAATCGCATAATTAGGCGTACAACAACCTTAAAGCTTCAAAATTAACGTTTCTTAACGTTTTATGTGCAAAAAAGGTCACATTGGAACAAATTGGTAAACCTTAGGGTTACCGCGTGGATTTTTTAAAAGTTTTGGCCGGTTACAACATGGAAAATCCGAAACCTCAGGATTACCACGTGAAATTTTCCTTGAACTATATCCATTAAAAAGAATTGTTGTTATATACCTAATAATATAAGCAATATTTTTATCCATCTAGTATAGGAGTAACATTTAGATAATATTTATTTATTATTTATGATTGTGTATTCATTATTAAATTCAAAAAGAAAAAGAAGAAGTAGATTAGACTTGGAAGAAGCTACCGCAGGTTATTACGTTTGCTTTTTATTTTTTGCGTGATTATTAAATATATTAAAAATTATCTAAAAAAAAATTAATATCCAAATATCTATCATATTCATCCTTGAACAGTAAAGCATAGGAGTATTCTGTAACCGTTATAATCTCATCATGATTCATCTCCATTACCTTTTCCTTTTATTTTTCTTATGTTGATCACTCTTTTTACTCCTCAATATGGCCTACCTTTAATTTTATCATATATTGGGGGTGCCTACATTAGTACACTTTACTATTCATTACTACAATAAGTCAATGTTCATATGAGCTTGAAACAATTTCAATTTTAATACAATGGCCCATTCCACAAACTTTCAATCTCATTTTTTACACAAATTTTTAAATGAAACGATTTTATAATGGGATCATTTCTATAGGAATGTCCCAATTTACAATTATCGTTTTAAAGTAATTACTTATAAGTTATAACCTTTGGGCGTTCACTAATAATTACAACTCTTAATTTTTAGTCTTGAAGTGATCACTATTCACTTATAGATTTCAGTTGATCACTTACAATCTTAAAATGAACAATTAGATAAATAGGAAAATTATATAAGCTCTTTTCATGATGAGACAGTCTTATGCAAAATGAGCTTTGTTTATGACTATAACAACACATATATACAAATTTACAAATTCACTTTCGTGGCCATATTAATCAAGTACATTTGAGAAGTATAAACCTCATCTTATAGGTGATGGTAAAACTCAGTGAGAACTATAAGAAGGCATACATTGTGAAGAAACTCTCAATTTGGAGTTGAACCTATGTCGTTATCTGTTTAGTTTTAAGCGTTACTTTATCCAAGTCTTGGTCTATACATTAGTTTGATATCAAAAATTCTTTATATGGCATATACAATTATATAAAACAATTTATTAAAAAAAATCTTTATATGGTTTAAAACAAGCTCTACGGGGTTGGTATAAGCGATTTGCAAATTTTGTGGCTACTATTAGATTTATCACAGCTTGTTCTACAATCTATTCAGTTTGCGTATCTTCTTCTTTATGTGGATGCCATCATTCTTACAATTTCATCTGACTCTCTCTATTAACAAAACAAGACTAAACTGACCTTTAAATTTTCGATGAAAAATTTAAGTCCTCTCAAAAGAAATAGGCTTGTGATATCAAAAAGAGCAAGTATGGTTAATTGCAAGTCTTCCACACCAGTGGTTGTTATTGGCAAACTAAGCGTTGATGTAGGTGCTCCTTACGAAGATTCGACTCTTTACTTTCGTTTAGCCATTTAGCTAGTCTTCTTTCATACTTGACATTTACAAGATCTGACATTTCATATGTTGTCCAACGATTTTGTTTATTTATGCATGATCTAAGTTGAACATATGGTTGCTTTACATTGAATTCTTCAATATATTTAGTGAACTATTGATTTTGATATGCTCTTAGATAAATTTTCTCTTACATTTTTTTGTCTTTTTGAGAGATACGACAACCCATTTTATGTAAGTCCCGTGTTAAAACTGAATATACAGTTGCAACAAATGTTCTAAATCATGATGAATCTGTAGTTTGTTACTAGGTTACGAATTCCCTTCACTAAAGCTTCTTTCGTAATTTAGAGGTTGTTTTTCGTAAAAGTTATTATTGTCGTAATCATCATCGTATTCAGTGTATTTCGTGGATAAAGACTATAATCAGAGTCTAGGGTGAGATGGAAGAAGACAACATATATCCATAAGAGGAGGGTGCGACTAAAAAGTCCATCGACTTGAGAAAAACCCCAGATAGAGAATTCCTAAAACGAGAGAATAAATGGAGTTGAACTCGTAAATCTGCAACTTACAACATAAGTTATACCATTAACATAAATTAATTAATATAAAAAAATAATAATTATGATTTATGACTAAATACTTTTTGTAATGAACGGTTGGACAAAAAAATCTGAGTAGCATATGAATGCATACATAAGTTAAAAGCTTTATCGTAGTAATAGCCAATGGATTATAGTGAAAGGATACTTATCATTGTCTCTATTCAAATACGACACAGATTCCCTAAAGTCTAAGATTAATGTATTATTTTTTCCTTATTTGCCAGCCATGACATAAGACTTTGGTTGCCGAGAGAGTCATGTACATTTGACTTTCTTAACACCAATATATTACTATATATTTCTCTTTTTCTTAAATAGATTTATTCAAATAATTTCTTTTTAGATTAATTAGTTTTTTTTGTGGATCTTAGGATTGAAGTTTGAATGAATGAAGACTAGTGATTTAAAGAGCTTTTTCAAATTTTCTATAAAGTGAACGCTTTATAAAGTCAAATAATATAATAATTATCATTCGTTTTCAGTTATTTTGTCCGATTTGTTTTTGACATAAAAATTATGTAATTATATATGATGAGTAAAAGTAGTGGGGTACTTAGAAATAATAACGAGAGTACATAGATTAAAAGTAGTGGGATTATATTTAAAAATAAATTAGCCAAATTCATTTGAACAAATTAAAATGAAAAAAATAAAGCAAATTTAGGTAGCTAGTAGACTGGATTTGAGACATGCTCATGCATTATAGATTTTTTATTTATTATACTAATTATATATAACTAGTATGAAAAACTCGTGCAATGTATGAATTTATTAGTACAAAATATATATAAAAACAATTTTAAATAATAATACAAGTATATATTATTGTTATTAAATTTACAAATACATGGATTTTTTAAAATAAAACATAATTATTGACATTTTTTTAAAATTATTTACCAAATACACAAAAAAAAAAGAAAAATTCATTCAATTGAACATATTAAATTCTAAGTTAACTAAAATAGAACTATTATAATAAATCATACAAATACTTTACCTAATTTAGCTTTAATTTTAAATTAGATAAATATTGTCATTTAATCAACTATTATTATCTACTTTACATAATCTTTTGATCTTATTTTCTATCCTAAGACAAAACATGCATTAAGTCAAAATTTTTATTTTCTCAATTATTGTTATATGTTTCAATTTATTTATTTACCATTTTTATCATTCTATTACTAAATAAAAATTAATCAATATGACATGTAATCTTTTCACACCCTGTGTTATTTTTCCATTTGTCACGCCTCTTTAAAATGTGACACTTAAAATTTTTCAACACTTTTATAGTATTGTATGATTGTATGATGTATCACGCCTCTTTAACGTATGACACTTGAAATTTTCTTAACACTTTTATAGTATTCTGATTCAATAAACAAAGAACCCATGTGTTATAGAAGGATCTCCAAGATTGTTTGTAAACCTTATTAAGTCTAAAGCAACAATTTTATGTTTAAGAAATGCCTCATAGTACTATGTCTTAGACGAATACTCTTGTTTTTTCAGTTATAGACTTTCCTCAAAACTATATTATATTATCTTTTCTCCCCCCATTACTCAAATAAGCACATAACAACTAGTAGAATAAATCTGTTCACAATCACTCACCCAATTAGCATCTGTATACCTATTCATAACATTTGAAAACCTCGAGTAATAATGTAGACATATGTTTATTGTACCCTAAAGAAAATTGAATTCATATTCATGTTTAATTTGGAATGCTATGTTTGATATTGTTAATTATTTAATTGGTTTTTAATCATGCTTTATGGCTATTACGTAGTTAGTTCATTAATCATGCTTAGTTTAACCATGTTTGTTTCAATGCTTATTTGTTTATAATTCAATAATGTGTGATTCATCTCCATCTAGTGTTAGAAGTTTAATGGCCAGTTAGAATAATTTGAGATTATTGGGGTGTAATAGTTTGATTATGGCTTACTTATGACCTATGAAAGGTGGGGAGGAACTTCATGACTTTAGGCCTGGAAGCTTGGGTCATGAGGAGGGAAAGCTAGCCTTAGAAGGTGTGCATAATTTCATGCGAGAACTATTTATAATCCGTTCTTTATAATGTGTCGGCTTATTTTTGATTTCGTGTCCATAACTTTTGGTTTGATGGACTAGAAATTCTAAAGCTATTAGGAATCATTTGTAATGCCTTAAAGATTAATTAAGTCTATTGTCATATGTCATTGAATGTTCTTCAGTTCAAAACCAAAAAATCCGCGATTCTTGTTTAAAATAATCAATCCTTAATCAAAATGTCTTAGAAATGAAGGTAACCATTTAATTGATTCATCACATATAAGTCAAAACTGCATGATTTGTCTTATATTGTCCCTAATTTGTTAACGTGTGAACCCTAAGCCTTAAACTTAGTTAATTGATTGTTTATTTTTTAATTAATTAGTAACCATTTTCTTGTGCAATCAAGCATTGAAACCTAATATATTTTCCTAAATTCCCCAACCTAAGCGTAAGTATTAATCCTTCTTGTGGATACATTCACTTATTTGTGAGTTGCCACGTAGGCCATTTGTTATAAATATTATATTTGGATAAGAGGTCTTGGTGTTTTCAACAACCACAAGGACTGAACATCAGCGAGCATTATGGCATTTTCATTCGAGTGTTTAATTTTTCTCCTCTTCGAAGAACAACATCATAGTTCGGGCTCTCAGCTGACCCGCTCGGGTGACATGCTCTATATGGATTTTTTATTTCTTTTTTCCTTTTTTTTTATTTCTTTTTTCCTCTTATCTTAATTTTAGGCTTCTTTGACATTCATGATTAACCTTTCTTGAATTTCACATCATGGCACACTAGCCTTGAGATGTCGCGTCATGAATTTTAAAGGGAAAACAGGTAAAAATTACGGTGTGAAAAATTACACAAACATTGTGAAATTCAAGGGATAAAAGACTCAAAATCCAAAAATTAAGGACCAATTAAGAAAAAACTCGTGCCATATTCATGACATAAGTTCGTTGGATCAATGTTATTTTAGTTTCCACCACTCAATTTTGTGTTTCTTTCTAACTTTCTTTTCCTTAAAGGCTAACATCTTGAACAATTAGTTTTGTGTGTGTGTTTGTGTGTGTGGGGGGGGGGGGGGGAGTTGGTGGACACTCTCCTGATATAACTATATAGATTTGACAGGTAAACACTCTCCTGATATACCTATATGATTTTGACGACTGCTTCTATCTTTACTCCTCGTTCAAAAGAAGCCTATTTTGATTGTTTTGTTCTTGTTTTAAAAGTCACCAAATGACCGTCTCTCTTCTTAAATTTTGTGTTAACAACCGAAAGTTTGTATAAAAGTGCAAAATTCAAGATGTACTTTCAATCTGGATGTTTGAATCCTTAACCATACCTTCTGTGGATGCTTTCGTAACCATTACGACTTGTCCTTATGTGCCCTTATAATCATCCAAGATATACAATCTCTTGATTGTCGAGATATTTTGCATGATATAGTCTAAATCCTCCCAAATTTTTTCTTTTGAGTGATTTCACACTTCACACTTGTGTTGCATAGACTATTATAAATTTCAAAATCTCTTTTCTACGTACAATCTTCACTCTTATAGTCCTATCGTTTTTCTTACACTTATACTACATCGTTATCTATGTAGGACCCGCGGGCAAAAGAGTTTTTAATTTTATAATTAAGTGAATAGCTATTACGTATTTTTATGTTCTTATATATTGTTAGTTCATAATTTACGACTTTTCATATTGTTTGAATTAAGGCTTTAGTATGATTGTGTCTTGTGTGCTATATCGAGAATAGCCAATTAAAAAGATCAAAGATTTGCCACACCTATAAGAAAAGTAGAGCTAAACATGAAAATAAAGATACGTACTTGTGATCTGAAGTAAAAGCTAGCATGGAAACAACTAATCTCAAAAAATAAATTAAAAAAAATTGTATATTTATGAAATAAGTTAGCGGACGGGTTTATCTACGAGTATTATTTTGTGCCGCTATCCACCATGTTTAACTTAGCGGATGGGTAGTATCTGTCTATTTTTTTAAATTATTGTCTATGCCCACCCATTTTTCAAGTTGGGTGGGTTGAGCCGTGGATACTGGATAGCCCGGCCATGAAAAACTCATTATGAAGTTGCAAGTTATCAATCCAATTATCCTGCAAAAAAAAAGCACTCTTTTCCTGCGCACCTGGAAAATTTGTTCGTTCTCATTGATCACTGTTTTTCCGGTTGAATCGCCTCTCTACGTCTAATAAATATCAGTTTCACACCTTGATTTCCCTCCTCGATTTAGGGCTTCTTTGCTTAGAGGTACGAATTTCTTGTATACCTTAATTTTGTTAAATAATTTAGGTTTTTGGGGTCCAATTGAGTTTAGATCTGAGATTGCATGCTTTTAAAATTAGTTTTATGGCTCCAATTGTAACTCTTAGGACTGCCATTTTGTGTTTATTGGTGAAATTGATTGGAATTTTGATGTGAATTGGGAATTTTTTTGGGGGATTTTGAATTATTAATGAAATGGAGGGAAGAAATCGTAGTGGCAGCCGTTCAGATGGTGTGGTGAAGAATAGAAGCTCCTCAGGTTGTCTCATCATCAAGAAAAAGTCAGATGGAGTTGGTGGGTTAGGATCTTCAAAAGGTTCAAAACTTCATGAATCCAAGAAAGAGAAGAAACGTGCTAAATTAGATGTTAGTGACTCACTTTCAAGTGATGATGAAGAGCTTTTAGAACTCTTTCCGAAGCATGGTGTGAGGGGGAGGACTGGTGCTTCACTTGTTTATGAGAATGATGATTTTGAGGATAGGAGTTTTGCTAAAAATGGTTTAATGAGGGATGTTGTGCCTAAGGGAAGGATGCTTGACATTTATGATTTCGATGAGTACGACGATTTAAGTGAAATTGAAATGTCAAGAATGAATCATCATGACAGTTGGATTGGAGGGGGTGGAGAGAGTGGCTCAGTGCCGGGGATGAAGGATGATAAGGAGATAGAGCTCGAAAGTGGATCGAGTAAGGGAGATATTATCTACAAGAGGAGGAGGAATTCATTTCATGGTGGTTTTGGGATTGATAAGATTAGAAGTGGTGATATTTATTCTGGTAAACGAAGATTTGATATGAGAAATGAGCTTGCTGTTTCGTCGGGGAAAGGAAGATTTGGTGTGTTTGATGATGCTATTAGGTTACAGGGCAAGAACGGTGTACTCAAAGTAAAGGTTAAGCATACAGAGGATGTTCAAATCAAAGGAAACAATGTAGGTTCTAGGTCCCAACAGTCAACTTCAAAGAAGATTGGAATCCATTCTTCACCATTTGTAGAGAAGAATTTGCCCAAGAAGCCGACTGCTTTTAATGGGGTACGAAAAAATCAACAGAGAAAACGTAAACCTTTGCCAACCGAGAGTAGTGAGGAGAATGATGAAGAAGCTGAGGATAGTGATATGCCTCCGAAGCTGCAGAGTGAGAGTGCATCGGTTCATCCGTCGAAGAAAAGAGGGAGGGATGGGGGTAGTATGCAGTCCCCTCAGAAGGCACAGCCAATTAAGATGAAGGAAGGAAAAGTGAAGCGTGGTAGTGGTACAGAGAAACAGTTGTTACGTGAGAAAATACGAAGTATGCTTATTGATGCAGGTTGGACAATAGATTATAGACCTAGGCGAGGAAGAGATTACTCTGATGCTGTTTATGTTAATCCTACTGGAACAGCTTACTGGTCAATTATAAAAGCTTATGATGCACTTCAAAAGCAGCTTGAGGAAGAAGGGAAGAACATGAAAGCCAGTGTTGAATCCTCGTCATTTGCTCCAATATCAGAAGATGTATTGAGTAAACTGACGAGGCAAACCCGAAAAAAGATGGAGAAGGAACTGAAAAGGAAGAAAAGGGAGGAATCTGGGGGTAAAGGAAAGAAAAGTTTTGGTAGTGACAACTTTGATGAGGATGAGTCAGATACATATAGTGGAGGCAGTGGAAGACATGATGATAAATTGTGCTCATTCATAAAGCGCAGTGGTAAAACCATGAAAGGTTCAACAAATAGTAAAATGTTGGAAAGGGGTAAAAAATCATCCTCTATGTCCAATAGGTTCATACATGGTAAGAAGAGTAGAAAGATTGGCCGATGTATGCTTCTAGTTCGTCATTCCGAGAGGGGGTTGGATTCTAAGAGTGATGGGTTCATTCCATACACTGGAAAGCGTAACTTGCTGTCATGGTTGATTGATTGTGGAACTGTGGAGCTGAGTGAAAAGGTGCACTACATGAACCGTAGATGCACACGAGTGATGCTAGAAGGTTGGATCACAAGGGAAGGAATTCATTGTGGTTGTTGTAGTAAAATTCTTACTGTTTCCAAGTTTGAAATTCATGCGGGGAGCAAACTTCGTCAACCATACCAAAACATATATTTGGGTTCTGGTGCTTCCTTAATGCAGTGCCAGATAGATGCATGGAATAAACAAGAGGAGTCTCTGCGTAGTGGCTATAATAAAATTGATGTCAATGGGGATGATCCTAATGATGATACCTGTGCAATCTGTGGTGATGGTGGAAATTTGATATGTTGTGACAGCTGTCCATCAACATTTCATCAGAATTGCTTAGGCGTTGAGGTAAAATTGCTGCTTTACTCAGTGTTATTCGGATCTGGATATGCATAGAATGCATTGGTGATTTTTGTTTTAATTGACTTCTTCCTCTGATGTTATAATTTTACTGACCATTATGTTTGAGTGAAAAAATTGACAAAGAAAGAAAGAGTTGACTTGAAAGATGCTTTTCTGTTTTTTTGTTATGTATGCTTTGTTTGGGAATTCAATCTTTATGGAGCATAAATCTACTAAATGGGTTCTCGAGATAAATTGCCTCAACAAATAATACAGGGGAGGTTAAGGTTTGACATCGAAGATGAAAATAATATTAGGAATGAAGGTGATGGCTCCTTTCGACAGGGGCTTGATTTGACAAAGTGGACCTTTTATTCAGTTCTTCCCAGATTGATAAATTCTGCTCTATCTAGGAATAATAAATTTTCTCCTTTTTTTAAGTGCGCCATGTTTCCTTTTAAGTGTACCATTTTTTTGTATAGACCCTCTTTGGAGTGTAAAAGACTGTATCAACCATGTTCACACTATACATCTACATGAGAGTACCACACATGGCATACTTTGTCCTTTCACATTACTCTCTCATTTGAGTAATAGAATGTTGTTGTCACTTGTCATAGCGTAAAAACAAGGCCTCATCAACATACGCTCTCATTTGGGTGATAGAATGTTATCACATTTTGCACTATGCTGTTAACTGCTTTTCAGACTATCTAGATGATAAACCAAATAAGCTGCTTTGTTCTTATGAGAATGCGCTTTCCTTGCAGATGCTTCCTCCTGGTGATTGGCATTGTCCGCATTGTTCTTGCAAATTTTGTGGTCTTGCAGACATGAGTTTCACTGAGGGCAGTAATGGAAGACAAGATGCAGTGCTCACTTGCAATTTATGTGAGGGAAAATGTAAATATCGTTTTCTCTCATTCTTTATTAATGCAATACAATGTTCTCCTTATATTTTCTTGACTCCAAACCAATGCTTCTCATTCTTTTGTATAATATTATTTTTTAGACCATTCTTCATGTGTGGAGGGCATGGATGTTACTCCGAATAATTACAACCCTCCTTTCTGTGGGAAGACATGCCAAGAGGTATGTGACTTTCTGTTGTGCTATCTTTTAGCATTTATATTGTTGGTTGTCTTCTACTCTTCACACCATATTGTGCAAACGATTGCTGCTCTTGGCCCTTTTTTTTTTTAATTTATAATTATTTTTTCCTGTCATGATTGATGACGGCCTCTAGGAGAACTTATCAACTTAAAGATTGAGTGTTTGCAATTTGTGTTTATGTGGTCTTCTGTTCACTTGGTTTTAGGAGGTGTTAAATTTTGGCTGATTGAACTCCATTACTGGGATTTGTCTCTGCTTCTTTTGTGATATGTGTCTCATGTCATTATATGGTAAAGAAGAAAGATCCTTCTTTTGATTATCATATGTGAAACTATCATTATTACTTTCTGGTTAATGTGATATGTGTTGTGGGTTCAATAATATTTGAGACGGTCCATGTGTTCTTGTTATGGCAGAACATGTGTGCCTAACAAGAGCTTGTTGAGAATAAGGCTTTGGTCAGGGTTATCCTGTATATGGGGAGGTTTTCTTTTTTTTTTTTTTTTTTTTTTTTTTTTTTTTTGCTTATGTGGATATGTATTACAGCAAGTTTATGGTTATTTTGTTACCGGAAAAGGGCTTTACTTTTACTTATAATTTTTAATTTGCCTACTTGATTTTAAATAAATGATGTAATTCTAGTTACTTATCTTTTTTATATAGCTCTCTGAGCGCTTGCAGAAGCTTCTTGGGGTCAAACATGAACTTGAAGCTGGATTAGTTTGGTCTCTTATTCATCGGACAGATTTAGGTTCAGACTCGTCTGTTCCAGGTTTTCCACAAAGGGTAGAATGGAATTCTAAGTTGGCTGTCGCTCTGAATGTGATGGATGAATGTTTTTTGCCCATAATTGATAGGAGAAGTGGTATTAATATGATTCACAATGTTCTCTTCAATAGTGGGTAAGAATCTTTATGCTTGAAATGTGACTATGTCCATCTTTTCATATCAAATGTGTATTTGACTTTTAGGTTATGCCTTTTTATTGATCATCCCTTTATGAACCTAATAGAACTGCCAACTGTAAATTTTCTTGTTAGAGTGTTGGAATAACTTGGAAGTAATGATGAATTGTTCTTTTGACATTAAATCATGTAATTGAGTCACTTTTTCCATAGAATCGTGAGGTTTCCTGGTCTTAAAGGTGAAAAGAACTCGTGACACTAATTTATCACTATATAGTAGAATAACTTGCCCTTTTTACTAGAGTGAAGATGTGTGGACACGTTTGCCAACAATTGTTTTGTTCCTATGGTTACTATGTCATTATATAGTCTACAAAAATGATTTCAGTAATCAGTAACTTTTGTTAGATTCTTCTGATTGGCTGAAAGCCTGCTGTCTTTTGTGGTTTAATATGAAAGCAAGCTATGTGCCTACATCAAAAGTGTCAACATTGTTCTCGATGGTTGAAATATTAAAGCTAGTATGAAGGCAATGCACAGAAAATAACCTACAGATTCTGAAGCATAGTATGCCTAAATTAAAGCTATGTGTCTTTAATCTGAATCAATCAAATATCAAATTTCCTTTATCATAACACTGAGAAAGATTTCAATGACCTCTGAACTGAATTAGGCTCAAGCTTTGTATTTAAGGGGGACTGTGAAGTTTATTACAACCCACAAGATACATGAGCATCAGATATGATAGTTATTCATGATGTTATGTGCAAGGTGTTGCATTGTTGTGCACTTGTGCTTGTAATGGACACAGGGAGTTATTTTCTATCTAGGCTTTGTTCACTTTTCTTTATTTTAAGAACTTGTTACTTATTAGATCAAGTCAAATTGTGGAGATCTAAGTACATGAATCCACAGACTTCAAATGATAGGAAACTCTTGTCAATGATTTAGCTTATTGGTTTTGGATTGTAATGGTCTAGAGTAAATGACTCACTGAATCATTTGTGTTTCTTGTTTATATGAAGTTAAAGATAATATTTGCAATCAAGTGTCAATAAAAAATAACCTCTTCGTTATTACAAAGGAAAGGTTGTGTATGTCCAACCCCCCAAACGAGCCACTTGGCATTTGGGTATTGGCATTTTGCAGTTTGGTGGCAAATTGATTAGAGGGAAAGGGGCTGTATTCAAAATGTACAAACTTTTGAAGAATAGGAAAGTTGGTCCTTTTTTTGGAACTTTTAATAATCTATAAATAAGGCAGACCCTTATTCAAGTAATTAATCCTCTTTATAAATGAACACAAACAAATTATGTATGAAATATTCACGAGCATTTACAATTTGAACATAAGAGTGTTTGATTTTGGCTCATTTGATAAATTAGTTCCAATTTTCTGTTCAGACTTATTTATTAACTTTAAGATCGAGTTTTGACCCAGCCTGGTCACGAATAGTTTTCAAACACTTGGTTCATCTACACTGCTAGACACTAGTGCCCAAATATTATACAAGTCAACCTCATATTTATTACTTTTTGCCAAGGTTCATAAGATAGACATAGAGATTAATCCATTTGGGAGAGAAACACAATTAGATTTAGGTTTAACGCTGTGTGGTGCAGTGGTTACCAAAAGCTCAACATAGGCAAGCTTGTCAAGCAATCTCATGTGAAGCTCAAGTATTGCCCTTGAGCTACTGTATGTAAAGATTTTCGGAGAAAGGGAATACAATGGTAAAGTCAAAATTGGCTTGAATTTCATCTTTGTCTTAACAATTTAGATTCTAGCATAAGTAATGAATCTGTGGCACATATTGCTTTATCAACCCTAGATAAAAAGCTCCAATTCAAAGAAACCCTAAATAGCCGGTTAATTGTTAATTGCTAAATCCTGTTGGTTAGTTTGTGACAGAAATAGCCCACAAGCATCCTTTGGTGATGCCACACCTATTTTCTTTCTTCAATCTTTTTGATTTTTTAATCCTTTCATTGTCTTGTAACACTCTATTTAATTATCAGATTTAGTGTCTATTATAAACTTTTTTTTGAGATTCAGTGAGAGAAGAAAGGATAAGGATGAAGGAAAGGAATGGAAGAAAAGTAGAAGAATGAATATGATGATATGGTTAACAGCCTGCAAGTTGTAACTATTGAAAGCTTACATATTACTGAGAACTCGAGCACTCAGCTTGCATCCCCAGATTAGAAAAATTTGTCACAATTTCCATGCCTTTTTTACTACCCTTTTTTTTATGCGCACTTCCCTGAAGCCCATTTTTCTCATTAACTGAAATTTCCTAGCTCAATTAAATGTATTATATTGTATCATTTTACCCTTGAGTCCACTCTGGATGTGCAGCATACTTTGTTAAATGATGATTACTAGTAAGTGTTAGTTTTGATAGTGCGTTCCCAAGTCCATGTCTGCATTTTGGACCCTTGAAAACGTGTCCCTGAGTTCTGAAAATTTGAATTTTATGTGTTTGACACTTGGATCCATACTTGATTCGGACACCAACAATACCCAAGTCCTGTCATCTTAGGATAAAGGTGTATTTCTTGTGCTGGAGGCACTTGCCATGTGCCTCTGCTCTGGGACCTTTACGCATCATAGAAACCGTGGGCCACTGAAGATTAAGGTGAAGATTGGATGCTTGGGGAGGTAGGTAGGACCTAGGTTGATCTTTTTATCTCCCATACAGTCATGTCTCTTATCTACCCGAAGGTTGCAGTATGCAATGGGCTTTTAGGATAGAAAATCTTTAAGATTAATTCTGTGTGTAGACCATTATTATTAAAATTTTGATTTGGAACTACGATGCTACGATCAATGATCTGGATCTTAAGGATTGTAATGTTGATAGGATCTTAAAATTCTAATTGGAATTGAATTTTAACGAGTAGAATCAGAATATGATTCTACAATCTGATGCAACAAATTTAATCTCAATTATAATCAATTTTTCTTATGAACCATTTTTCACTAATTTCTTTTTCACGCACACGTATATTTGAAAATATTTAATACTTATATCATATTGTAGTTCTTCACTGATATGGAGTTTTTAAACTGATTATTGAATGCTTTTCCGCTTTATTCCTTAAAAATAAAATTAAAAAGCTTTATCACAATTGCAAACTTTTGAAATGAATACTTATGACTAGAGGCTCATCATCATCACACCTAGTATATCGCGCTACTCATAGCAACAATAATTAGAGTCTGATTGAAGTTTATTACTGAAGACTAATAATTGTAACATTTTTAAGTTCATTATATAACTGATTTTACTGATTCGATACAATCATATCCCTTGTATTCCAGGTAGGATCTCGCCTGACCTTGATAACCTTGGTATAGTCCATCTCAAAGTTTATGTGTGTTGTTAATATATCTTGAAATTTGGTTCTTTTCTTTGCTGGAACAATTTTGATGTCTAGCAATATGCTATGTTATTTTTGTACCAATGTCCTATATCATGCTGACAGAACCAGAGTATTGAACTGATTGCCTTTTTTCTCTACACAGGTCAAATATCACTAGACTTAACTACAGTTCCTATTACACAGCCATACTGGAGAAAGGTGATGAAATAGTATCTGCTGCTTCTATCAGGTAAGATTGCATAGCTTCATGGTGGTAAGAGTTGCTATGGTTTTTTGTTGACACATGCGTATGCTCCCATGATGATAGGTTATCGTATTGGATTGCCATTCAACAGATAAGTTGTGTTATTGTGATTTTTTGATTATCATGGTGGTTTGTACATGCACAATTAAACTGTATGGTTTATATTTGTTTACTATTCATCATCTCTCATGTCTCCCAACACCCTGAGGCATCGTAAAAGTGTAAAGATAACTGTGATACAGTAGTACAGAACCTACAAGCTAGAAGGGGGTGGCAGTATCAAAATTGGAATATTATACAATTAGATCCCCTTTGAACTATGCTCTTTGAGTGTTGGAGTTTAAGAATTTTAGAAAATATAGTTGAAGACCTTATAGTAACAGTGAGAGATTGGGAGAAATATTGCAACTTGAGAATATTTTACTTATTACTCATTACTCAATTCAAGTAGGTTACTTGATGAGCTGAGCTGAGCTGAGCTGAGAGCTAGGCCTAAAATTTGCTAGTTCTAGAAGCTTGAGCATACCTTTAGTTGTTATCATCCCTACTCATGAGTTACAAAGTGAAGGCCTAAGCCGCTTTTGACCATTATTGTTTGGTCTCTTCAGAGAGAATGCTTTTTGGTTCATTCTTTCAGTTTAGTTTGTTTAGGTCCTGTTTGGTATCAAGCCTCCTTAACCATTCTAGGTAGTGTCTTCATAGACAATACTTATAGTTTATGACAGTGTGATGTTAAATTAGTCATGATGATTTTAATAAGAGGTGGTTTCCATTTTTCCTTTGTTTTGCACAAAAACTGAAGTAGAAACAGAAAGCGATAATGAAAAGGCCCTTATTTTTCTTTTGGCTTCTGTATGTGTCATCAAAATCCATGAAATATATTCTTCTTTTGCTTTTCTTTTTCTCATCCCGCAATATCCTCTCATTTCACTGATATTCCACTGTTAGCCAAGTCATTTGACAGTATGATAAGCTTCTGCATGTTAGAAACTTTTTGCATGCTTGGTTTTGTATGATGATACAAATACAATATCCTCCCCCCCTTCCTGTTCGTTTCCTCCTTCTAGAGTCCATTAATTACTCATATGGCAATTATTTTATGTAAATTTTATCTTTCCGCTTAACTGAAATGTGTCGTCTTTCTTTGCTTCAGAATACGTGGTACAGACTTTGCTGAGATGCCATTCATTGGAACCCGTCACATCTACAGGCGACAGGGGATGTGCCGTCGCCTTTTCTCGGCCATTGAATCGGTATGAATTATAGCTGTCACGTATGCATTGTGCCCGATGTTTATGTTTTTTCATGGAAAAATGAATTTAATGGGACATTTTACATCGTAACTGTTATAGATGTCCTATGATCATGTTTTTACATGGAAAATGAAATTTAAAATATGGAAATTCTAACGATGTGCTATTGGCTTTTCTACATGGTAGACAATTTTTTAATTCACATGGTAACTCTGAACTATGGTACAATAGACTAACATGGCTCAGCTAATTGAGAAAGTTAACATGATCGTTAAAAATATGATATTACTAAAATTCCCTGAAGTTTTCTATCATCATAATCCAATCTAATCACCAGTAGTCCCCCTACTTGACCTTTATATCAATTATAATTCAGCTTAGTTAACGCTAATCCTAAAATATATGTTATTAATTATTATCAAAACTAAAAAATGCTATTCCTTATACAAATGTTTATTAAACATTATTTAACCTGGATAACACTAATTCTAATTAAAATGTTTACTAACTGTAATTTAACATATTACTTAAAACTAATAAAATTAATTAAAACTTAAATAAGCTAAAGAAAAAACCCGTCCTCCCCTGCTGCGACATCTGATCTTACAGTGGCAAAAAAAAAAAAACTATTTCCTGAAGTTCTTGAGAACTGAGTTCTCAATACAAAATGATCAGGAATATTAATGTTATTGAACAAGCCGTATTTGCTACACCCTGAACAATATATAATCAATTTTTCAAGTACCCTCCAACTTCTATCAATGAGAATTGCAGATCGAGCATCATTTTGGGAGCTCTAGTCTTACCAACGCTTTCCATATTACCCTCTTCAAAATCATCAGACCATTTACAAGCACAAGTGAAGGCTGCATTCAACTTAGGATTCCAATTAACTCGTTCAAAATTATGGATATTCGTTTATGCAATGATTAGGCAGAATTAATGGGTATGGATTTACGTATCCTATTTTAAGCTAGTACTCAGAAATTGAAAAATAGTCTAATAGGAAAATGAGACATCCAATGTTTATGTCATGAATGGCAAGCTTAATATTTATGGATATTAGTTCCTGAAAAAAAGATAATCATGAGTGGTTGTCTGTTTTTTCTATTTTGTTGAACTGTGAGGGAAGGGCAGAAATTGCAGGGAAAGGGGAGGTGAGGGTCGCTAGGGCTGCAGAGGAAGAGCAGGGAGATGATAGCAGGGAAAGGGGTAGAGGGAATGAGATGTGGTGATCCTGGCGAGCAGGGGAGGGGAGGGGGTTAGCAAGAGAGGGGATAAGAGGGTTGGGGAGAGGGTGGGCATGGGGCAGAGAAGGGGATAAGTTTATTAAAAGGTAAAGACGTAATAGACACATGATTTCTGAGGAGGATGCCAAATACTAACACAGGAGCAATTATGGTGTATTGGTATTTGATTCCTTCCATAATTAAGCAAGAGTGTTGAAGAAAAGAATGGTAAAGCATCTGTAATATGCTGTTAGAGGTCCCTTCTTAAATGTTCTGTTTATAGTAATGTGAGCTGATGTACAAATTTATGTTAGTTTACTGAATACTATGTTAGATACCTGGTCCAATCTTTCGCCCCAAAAAAGATAAAACAAAAAGGTTCTGGGCTGTGCATACTGGTTCTAAGGTTGCCAGTGTCATGATTTACTATGGATGCAGTACAGTGCAAACTCAAATATAATTAAATAGATTGCTTGAAAAGCTAAATAAGGAGCAGGTGGATTAGATTATAAACAAAAATATGATACGGAACCTTTTCTAGGGTGTTGGAAGTAAAAGCTACAAATTGTTAGAATGGAGATGATAGGTGATTGAATCATGAAGAATACGGGCATTGTTGGGTAGTAAAGATTGATTCCATTGGGTTTCTTATAATCTCTTGCATAAAGTATTGACTGCTTCCACCAGTATTTGTGGAGACTCCATTTGATTAAAACAAGGAATTCTAGTATATACCATGATGACAATTGTTTCTGTTTCCTACCAATGAATTTAATGAATATCTTGTGACATGTTTTTTCCGCTGAACTGAAATTATTATGATGCATTAATTGTTACCTTTTTTAGTGCTATTCAGATTCTTGTTTGTGATTAGCTCATCTTGTATAGCCATGTCCACTATTCTATGAACTTTTGTACAACTACCTGCTTTCTTAGATTTTTGTTGTCTGTTGAATATCTCCAGTTTCCAATAGAATACAGATGTTTAGATCACGTGGAATATGCATTATCATCAGTGTGTTGTATGCTTCGTACAAATATAATAATATGGTGTCTTCTTTATCAGGCTCTCCGTTCTCTCAAAGTTGAGAGGCTGATAATTCCTGCCATTTCAGAGTTGATGGATACCTGGACTATTGTTTTTGGTTTTTGTACTCTTAAAGAATCAGATAAACAAGACACGAAGATTGGAAATATGTTGGTGTTTCCAGGAACTGATATGCTCCAAAAGAAACTATTGGATCAAGACAGCCTTGAGAGAGATTCAGCTGGTAAGCAGTGGTTTGAGCATTTGATCATTCGAGTAGTGTTGAATTGAAGTTTAAATATGGACACCTTAATTTTGTTCTTGTAGCTGCTGATTCATTTGAAAATGGTCTCAATGCACCAGTTGTGCCCAGTTTGAGAAAGGAATCTGATTTGGACTCCCCTCCTGGGCCCTCCAGTGCTGCTCTGGAACCTGATGATGAGGAAATAAAAGATGCATCTGTTACTGATTTTGGTTCTAAAGATATTGTTTGTTCCGATGGAAATTTCTTGCATGGTGTTTCCGCAAATCATTGTGAAGAAGTTGATCCAACTTTGGCTACTGAAAACGAGAAGGAGAAAGATAAATCTATTCCTGATTTTGGCTCTCAAGATATGATTTGCACAAATGAAATCTCCCTGCAAGGTGCTTCTGCTGATTGTTTTGGGGGAATTGAGTCCTTTCCCTCTGAAAATGAGAGGATGAAAGACAAATCTGTTGCTGATAATTGTTATGAAGGCACAAATAGAAACTTCTTGCATGTTGACAAAGATACACCACCACCATTGCTTACAGAAAAGGATAAGAAAGAAAAAGCTATCTCTGATTTTGGCTCTGAACATATGATTTGCAAAAATGAAATCAGTGCTTCTGCTGATTGTTTTGTAGGAATTGAGCCGTTACCCACTAAGAATGAGGGTATAAAAATCAAATCTGTTGCTGATGTTGGTACTGAAGATATAATTTGCGCAGATGGGAATTCCTTGCATGGTGCTACAGATAATTGTGAATTGAAGCCGTCTTCACCCACTGAGAATGACGAGATAAAAGGCGAAACTGTTGCTGATTTTGGTTCTGAAGACATGGCTCAAACAGATGGAAATCATCTGCATGGTGTTTCTTCTGATTATTGTGAAGAAGTTAAGCCACCTTTGCCTACTGAAAATATGGAGATGAAAGAAAAATCTGTTTCCTCTTGTAGCGAAGAACCCGAGCCTTCTTTGCCTACTGAAAATGTTGAGGCGAAGAGCAGATCTGATTTTGATGGCTCTCAAAATAGGGTTCTACCAGAAGAAAAATATCTGTGCAATGCTTCCACAGATTGTTGCAAAGTAGAGACTTCACCTACTGCTTCCCCACATGAATGCAGTGACGAGAAGTCTACTGAGAATGAGGAGAGGAAGGACCCATGTGTTGCTGATTTTGCATCTCAAGTCATGGTTTGTGCAGAAGAAAATTTTGTTAGTAATGCTTCGTCAAATTGTTGCGAAGATGGCAAGTCTTTGCCTTCTGTTTCCCCGTGTAATTCCAATAATGAGAAGCCTTCTTTGCACGTTGTTTCTGACAGAACCAGTACAGATTCTGCTGATCAACCAAAGAACAGTGCGTCTAGAATTGATTTTGTAAGTTCTCAAATAAGAGAAGCAATGCCCATTGATGATGTGCCATGCAGATCTCCACAAGACCCTAGTGATAGCACTGTTGTCATAGAGAAGACAACGCCTGATTCTTATGGTGGAATTACCGAGCAGCCAACTTTGGAAGGTGACGGGCAGCATTTTGAAGTTGATAATGTTCAACCAAGTGATTCATCCTGGGAAGGTTTTGTCAATACCGAAGTTCCTCCCTCTATTTGTGACGATGGTAATATTGGGGCTATTTTACCGTCCACCAAGCTCAATGATCAAAGTCCCTTGTGATTTGGACAGAAGATGATGAGACTGGTGTGGCTTTTACTTCGACAGCCTTTAGGTGACGTCATGATCCTATATGTGCAAACCCTAATAGGGAGCTTTGCTTGGTCTTTTTGAATCAAGGATGACTTTTAGGAAGAAATTTAGGTTTCTGTAGTGTACCTTCATTTTTAATGTCCTCTGTTCATGAGCTTATTCCAAGTTTTACGTGCACTTAATTTTGTTGAGTTGTCCGAGCCATTTTCTTGTGCCGTCAGTAGAACTGGCTGTGCGTCAAAGACTTTCTTTGTAAAGGGTTCAATTAAATGGTCTTCAAAGGTTAGCTGACTAGAGGGTAGTCTACATCGATGCAGCAAAGTTTTGGAGATGGATCTTCTGCAGTAGATTTTGTAATGAACCCAATGTAACTTTAGTATCTATATATAAATTTGCGTATAGATATAAAGGGCAGTTATCATAGGCCCATTGTCATGTGTATTTTGTATTGGTTCGTCTCATGACAGCAATTGTTGCAGTTTATTTGTATGTGGAATTTTAACATGAATCTGATTTATGAAATTATCTGGTTGTAAACTGATTTTCGCACTATCTGAAATTTCCTACTCTATTCGGAATAATAAATTTGCTATAATTTGCTCCTCAGCTTAATTTCTTATTTTGGTCATAACTACATTCAATTATCTTGGTCTTTCTATAAATCTCATCCGCAGTTCTACCTATTTATTTAAGCCACATTCATTAAAATTCAGATTCTTTTTACCGGTTTACACATTTTTTTCGGTCCCCTGACGTTCAAATCGAGTATATTATCCCTTGAAAGGATGGGGTGCTACTCTTAGCTCAGCCAGTCTCTTGATATCCTCACAGCCTCATCATCGACTTCCTCTTGAATATAGTCAGTTATATCTTGCACATCACTATCGTTCCTCCTATATTTATCTAAAGCAGCAAAGTCGTTATTAGTGATAACAGAAGCTCTAGGGAGTAATATCATATTATCATGCCTCCTACCTTTCGATCTATAGGTTCGAAACCATCAGCATCAATCTCCTTTCCTTTGTCGTATTCCTTTGGCACTTTCGGAAAACATGGTCTTCCTTACCAGCTTTGCAACTAGCTATTTCATGCAAACTGATTACAAGAAAAATTCTCAACCAAGAAAAGACCCTTATCACACCAGCTGATGTTGGTTTAGATCTCAATTCATTATATTCAGAAACAATATGTACACATTCACTCAGTAACTTCAAACTAAATGAATAAAGCAATGACCAGACTGGAGCTTGAATACAAATAAATGAATGAATAACACACTAAACCCAATAAGGCTCAGGACGATTACACCTACATGGACTTTACCAGTTCCATGACAAGTTCAATCAACAATGTGAACACGAGATTCCACTATGTCGAGGGAACCATCTTGGAGATGGTAACATGGTAAAATTCTGATTCTTACACCAGCTAATGCCTACAACAACAAACTGGGAAGAGACCCATTACGAATCCCAGAATACGAAGCTTACAAACGGAGTAAACATTACAACATGTAGGTTTTCACCTGTACTTATAAGCGACAAGATAAACTAAAAAGTTGCAAACTGATGAAATACACAACTAAACATATTACTCATATTTCTTCATGATTGCTGACCTTTAATCCTTTGGACCTCGAGAATTTGGTTCGGATGTATTTTCTTTGAGTAATGGCATTGGAGGTCTTGTTTTGAAATCACCTGAGAGCTGAGACTGTTTGGTCAGTTCTGGCTGCAGTAATTGTTGCTGTTGGAGCTGATGTAGTTGGTGCTGTTGATACTGTTGCTTCTGTGAATTAATCTGTAGCTGTTGAAACTGCTGTGCAGTTAGCATAGTATGCATAGCCTGACTGTTCGGATAGAACGGCTGATTGTTAGCATATGATGCTGGAAAATTCATCAAGGGTCCACCATTAGACATGGCTTGACCAGTAAGCATTTTCAAATGCTGAATCTCATCCTTCAATGCTTCATTCAGGGCTGCACAAAACATTAAAGAATAATTAGCCATCAAAAAAGTGAACCAAAGACAGCCCTGTCAATTGATAGATAAAATCATAATGTGGAAGCCCAAAGAATTAGTTTTAAGCTTCAACTAAGCATCAAATTAGAAGATAATTCTGTATCATAACCTTTTCAGCATGTCTTTGGACCAGACTTGGGAGAATGGGAATTGAGGAATGGAACAAAATTATCTTGTATAAATAAATCCAGTACAAATGTGTTTGCACTTTGCAGTGCAGAATCACATCCGCGTCATTGTGATCATTATGTTGCGGCAATTTTACAAACACCTCATGACTACTAATAATATGGGTAAAAGACCTGAGAGAATTTTTGCTGCTACAAAAATGGCTGTTGGAACAGAGAGGAAGCTATGTTTTTGCAAATTCGTAGTCTATTAGAATTCAACATCACTCTACACTTGGCATGATAATGATTAAGTTGAATATTATTTGGGTCATAGATTCATGAAATTAGTCTCTAATCTCAAATCATTTCAGTTCAATCATCATCAGCTAATCTCGCTTCATCTACAGTTTGTATTGCTTATTATTTGATGTCAGTTGAACCTTTCCAAATCACAAGGATCCCTTGGCTCATCCACAACATGAATTTAACAAGAGCCCAACAATACAACCACGTGTAAAAGAAAATGCTATATGCGGCCCTAGTGCATACAAGCAGGTACAGCAATACAATGTATTTTTGGACCAACAATATTGTATTTTTTCACAACTTAGAGAAGTCAGACACTTAAACACATACCCGTGTCGGATATGAGTTGCCAAGTCCAGATAACAGAGATTTTTCATCAATTTCCATAAAAATGCAATACTAGGAAATAGTTAATGCCAGTATGTGACCCATAAAGCTGCATATAGCAAAACCCTTAAAAGAAATATCACCCTTGATTTTGTTCAGCAATTTATGATGTACAAATTGCGTTGCAGCAAGAAATATCCAAAGGTCCAAGGGAGGTGAAGTCATTCACTTTTAGTCCCAACTCCCAACTCCCGACAAAACGGAACCTTCATTTAAATTTACACTCTCGCGTCTTGAGCAGTTGTAAGATCTTTTGAAATGTCTCTAAGAGTAATCAGTCTAGTAATAATACACATGAAAACATCATTTCACAGATCAATCAGGGCAAAAATGTTTTTAAGGTTTCTAAGATTCAAGCGGAGCAAACAAAACAGAGCAAGGTTCACACTTCACACTAAAGGCAGTTCAAGGTAGGGTACAACAAACACATCTTTTGCCAGGAAAAGAATTTCATGACCCAAGCATCCTCACCACCACGCAGGGTAGCTCTGTCGGGTTTTCAACCATCGTGGTAACTTCCACTGATGCCTCTTTAGGAGTTTGTGCCATGACTCAATTCCATTGTGGCTTGATAGATTGCAAAGCAATAGCCTAATGATTTTCATCCATAAAAATTCCCAAATAAGGTATGATTTCGAGCAAATCAACCTAGCCTTTGTTTCTTTGTAATAGCTACACTTCTCTCAAAAAGCTCTCGCATAAAAAGGAGAAGAGTAGCTATTAAAAAGAAATGGAGGATAATATATCCTTATTTGTTTGGTAATGTCTAATCATGAATTTGAATACCATCATCAAAAAAAAAAAAAAAACAGATAACTTCACAGTGTATCATAAAAACTTGCTCAAATCCAAGACAAAATCCATTAATAGAGCAATTAATTCTTACCCTCACTATCTCAAAAAAGAAATTGGCGGCTTTAACTTAGTTTTGAAAGATGTGACATGGATTGAGGCACATAAGGGTGTTGAAGCCTAAGCACAAGGCGCAAGTGCGAGCTTCAGTTGATGAGAGGCACAGTTTTGCTCAAAAGCTTATAAAACAACTTTAAAGCATTTTTGACACTTAAAAATATGAGATTCATACTCATTCTGTCCCTCATTTTGCACCACTACCCATTTTTATTTGTCCCACTGCTTTTGCACCTATACTTTTTTAGCAATGGTCTCGCTCTTCTTTTTCAAATCTCATCCATAAACTTATACACTATGTCCATCTCAACCATTCATTTCTATGCTCCACTTGTTTTTTTTTGTCTTATTCTCCAACCCAATTTTTCTTTCCACTAAATTTAACCCATTTTGCAACTGGTGCAAAATGAGAACTTATTGTACCAAAAGCATCTAAAACACTCGTTATCATTACACTAACCGCTAATATAGAGCAATATGACAGAAGAGGCAAGACGGTAACTAAACTCACATTCTAAGGCATTTAATGTAGTTGGTCATAGTTCAATTGTTATCACATAAAATAGAAAGAACAAAGATGAAAAAGGACAAAAACATAGAGAAAGAGGAAAATTCAAGGACAAAATAAGGAGGAAAATTAAAAGAAAAAAATCAGTCATAAGAAGTAGACATAAAAGCAAAGAAAAGATACATTAAAAGGAGAAAAAACCAAAAGAAAGAAGCCAGAAAATCAAGTAACCCAAAGGAAGAAATAAAAAAGTAAAAAAAATCTAGAAGAATAAAAGAAAAGATATCCACAAGAAAGAAGATAGAAGACAAAGAAAAAATAAAGAAAGCTACCTAGTGGTGGTACTTGGTAGATATCCACGGATACCGGTGTCAAATACATGCCTAATATGTCGGATTGCATAAGGGTACGACAATAGTGGACAAGTTCTCGGAGGAAAAAAATGAGAAATGAAAAGAATAAAAAAGGATAAAATGGTAAAATTACCAACTTCAATTGGGCTATGCTAAAGCCCATAATGTAGCTTTTAGATAATACTATACTTCTAAAAAAATGCCAGGTAAAATGTTCCATTTCCTATTTCTTTTTTCTTATTCTTTTTTTATCTTCTTTTCTTTATTTTCGCTTCTGATTTTTTTTGTTTGTGTTAATATGTTAAAGTTTTTAAAATTAATTTCTTTTAATTCATTATACTTAGATTTTTTGGTTTGAAAACTTATTTTATTTACGCGTATCCTCGTACCTGTGTCCAATCTTTTGACGATGTCCCCGTTTCTGATACCTGAGTCCAAGTAGCATAGACGCCAAAGTCCAAGCAAATCCTTGTCTGCCTTTTATTCTTTATCCCTCTTCAAAGGCAAAAACAATATCTTTTCCTTTTCTTTTTCTCGCTTCGAATAAGATACAACTCTTTTTGTGTAATTGTTCCATTGAATTTAAAAAAAAGGCTTATTGACCACAGAATTGAAAAGGCGCAAGATGCAAAAAGCGCACAAAAGCGCACGTCTTACATATCTCACCGAACTGGACGAAAATAAACGATTTTTCTAGAGCCTCTCATGGAGGTGCGCTTGAGGTGCAGTTTTTAGAACTAAGCAACTTTTAATTTTGGTCCTAAATGTCCCAATACAATTGCCATCCTTCATAAAGGTAACTTGAACCTTATACTGATTACCTTTATTACTTTCTGATTCCCAATTTTTTCATGCATAAACAAATTTTAAAGAAACGATTAAAGCTGTCAAGGACAGTAAGTGCAAGACGGTGCTTGAAATGCAAGTTGGAACATAACAGGACGAAAGAAGTCAAAGAAGAAGCAGTCCCACAGTGAATCCTAGAACACATATCAAGAAAGACAATATAAGTTGAATGGTAATTTAACCCTCAGCTCTTACTAAGCAATAAATACCCATTAATATGACTAGTTCAGACTTCAAAAGAATATCATGAAATACAGAATGTCATTTTCTCCATCATAACATATAATTCCTTGTTCCATTGAGATTGTAACATTGTTGTTAATGTTGCAACTCAAAGAGACAGGGAAACCTTCCATAGCTGTTAGGGGATAGCTGCTCTATGGTGGAAAAGAGCTTCCAAAAAATAGGCTTATTTATGAGGGGAGGAAAAATCACAGAAACAGAAGCTAGGTTGACGCAAAAAGATTTTGAGGGAGTTTGTCTCAAACATTGTATATTTACGAAACACGGAAGGATATATTTTGTAACAGTTTCATGAACAATATACTGCAAGAGCAGGGTCAGAAGTGAGCAATAACATGGCGGAGTGCACAATAAATTGGGATGAGGTAAGGGTAGTCTTACCATCCTGCAAATGAACTTGCTGCTCCATTGTCTGCAGACGCAGCTTCAGCTCACTATTTTCAGCAGTAAGGCCGTTTGTGTCTCTCTGTGGACAAATAAACAATTTAACACAATCAAAACTTCATAGAGGAAAATAAACCGTGATAATTGCAAATTAAATGTGTCAAGTAGTGAACACAAAATCAAATTAATGTAACAAAATTGAAAGATGAAGAAAACAAACAAATGACCAATTGATGCCAATATTTAAAAAGAAGCAAGGAGCACCAAGGGGAAAGGGGTCTTGGAGCCTAGGCACAAAGTGCTAGGCATGAAGCAAGAACACCTTACCCAAAAGAGGCGCAATCCTCGATATTACAAATTTTATAGACACAATAGGCTGCAGCTCAAAAAAACAAGGAGTGTGTGCCTTAGGTGCACCTCAATGCGCTTTTGTTCACCTTCTCTTTAATGCACTTTAGATTTCTTTTGTGCACCTCAGAACGCTTGTGTGTGCTACACTGAAAACATTTTTTCCCCGGCCATTTAAAGCAATGGGGCAGGTGTGCCCTGGGTTTCAGCACTACCTAGATACAACTTAGGTGTGCTTTTTTAAACAACATTTGATGCTCTGCAGAATACATTAAAGCTTTGCCATTGAACCCTATAGCAGAATAATTAAATGAACTTTTACCTGCAGCAGGGTTAATTGTGCAGCTAAAGAGGTTGCTTCAGTTTGCAACGTTTGAACCTTGCGCTCTAGTTCTGCAATGTATCTCATCTTCCTTTCCTTCGATCTTGCAGCTGACTGCCTATTTGCCCATATTCTACACATAAAAAATAAAGAAGAATCATTAATCGAAATGAATTGTAAGCCGTGAAATGTTCTAGCCAAGTCACAAATGCACCAAAACTGTTGCACATTGCACATCTAAGTTAAAAT
This sequence comes from Amaranthus tricolor, assembly GCF_026212465.1. Lineage (NCBI taxonomy): Eukaryota > Viridiplantae > Streptophyta > Magnoliopsida > Caryophyllales > Amaranthaceae > Amaranthus > Amaranthus tricolor. Next base: position 5,406,322 of record NC_080056.1, read on the forward strand.
AAAAAATCCCCAAAGACTTCATTATGTATAAGTTTGGCACATTCAAGCTCAAGTCCCAAAAATTTGCAACCATATATTATCCTCAATTTCTTTTTAATTACTATTCTTATCTCAAAAAAAAAAAAAAAACTCTCACATAACATGGAGAAGTGTAGCCATTTAAAAACAGAGCATAGTGTATAAACTACTTATGATTAAATTAAGTTCAACGAAAACATTGTCACATCTTACTTTAACTATAATAATTACATACATTCATTTTAGCAAAAGAAATTTTTTAAAAAAAATCAGCTCACCTACTTATGATTTAAGTTAAGTTCAACGAAAACATTGTTACACCTTATATATCTCTACAAAGCTATATTTGCATAAAGGTAATATTTCTTGTGGAGAGTGGCTTTACATTTGTAAAATGAACCTCAATATGCTTCCAGTTTTGTGGGCACCGACATTAGGAACTACGAAGGCTCTTTTACATAAATGTTAGTAGGTTGTAGGAGCGGACTTGGAATGATTTTGTAACCAATCAAACACCTAGATTCTCCTCAAGTAACTTGGTATTTCAATCGCTCCCCCAACCTCGCCCTCGCATGAAACGCATAACTTAATGCATAAATCATATTTCGGATGCAAAAAGTATACTGCATTGGTTTTAGTTTTTCAAAATATCCCAAGCCCATTTTGCAACCAATATCCCCACCCCTACCCCCACCCACACCCCCTTTTTGGTTTAAAATTTTAGAATAAATTCTCACAGAAATACAGCTATCACAGCGCATCACTATTGAAACTCTATACAAGAAAATATTATTCAAACAATGGAACGACAAATGAGTGATAAGAAGATGAGGCCCCAAAAGTAAAAACAATCGTTCAATTAGCATTCAAGCTTGTGCATGATCTGCATAATTAAAAGACAATTATAGAGGTACAATCAAAGGCAAAAAGGTGTACAAAAATATCTAGAAAGTCTCTCACGGCAATGGTAGTTCACCAAGGAAAAAGTAACAGTTAAAATGAGACAATTAAAATCATTTAATACTACAGAGGAGTTAATAACTGAGGAAACCCTAGCAAAGTAAGGCCACAAGAAGAATGGGCTCAAGAACATAAATAAAAGCTACCTGCACAGAACTTAATTATAAGACCAGATGGTTTGGTATCCAAAAAATCTAAGATCAAGTGTTACATAATCAACATAACATATGCAATTTTCATGGCATACTAGTCTTCACCACCCACATCACATGAACTATCAAAGTCTCAAAAAAAACCTAGAGTAGGACATCCAACACTCTTACAAAACTATAGGCAATAGAGCACCGGAATACTTGATCCTAGCCAAAAGTTGCAAACTCACAGGCACGTGGATGGTGTATCACAGATAGAAAAAAGGTGGGTTTTCTAATCACATGATCTCGCCCAGACATTTCTTATATGATCTCCATAGAAAAAAATCGCGGTCGCGGATGCGTTTGTGGAAACGGTCGCGGCGTCACCTAGAACGGCTATTACGGAGTAAAAACGCAAATCACAGCCGATGCGATGTGATTTTTGAAAAAAAGATCACATAAGGGAAGTTTTGAACTTATAAGTCCATTTTTGTTGTCGAACTACTATTATTATGCAATAAAAGGCCTACAACTATTTTAAATGCAATATTTGAGGTTCTTTTAGTGTATAATTAATTCATTTATTAGTTATTAGTTGATTATTTTGTTAATCAGCTGAAATTATGAGTAACTATAATTTAAGTAATCGCAAAAATTAAAGTTAATGGATATTAATGAAATTTTGACATCGAGACAAATAACGTTGTAACAGTGAAATATCGTTATAACGATAAAATAACGGGCGTTACACGTCACATAACGGTAAACGCGGAGTTTTGACTATAATATTTCATGCAACGTTATATAACGGGATTTGACTTCGCGACAACTCTCACAAAAGTTATAAAACGGTCGTTACGTAACGTAACTGGGGAGTTTTATTTCCATGAGATCTCATACCACACTCAAACCTCCAAAAGTTTGTGCCAGAAAAACTCATTACAGGCAAGCATAGAGTAAGCTCCTAAAAAAATATGATACCATACAATAAAAATCTAATAGATCTAATTATAAATTGTCCTCAACTTATCTCCTTTTGTATCAAGATTTACTCAATCCCCCAATATACCTCTCATCATCAAACTAATGACATTTCACAACCTAATCAATCCATCCCTCAATCTTATATTACTTGAAAATACAAAATGGGGAAACTTACAAATCTACATAACCAACTTACCAGTAAAATATGCCTACACTCCACAGAATACCAAGAATTCACAAGCTATATAATTCATAAACGAGTTGACACAAATAAAATCTCCCATATAAGAACTACAAACCCTTCTCACTAAATAAAAGCTAGATTAACATTCATACATATGGAAATTACAAATTCAACTCTTAACTATACACCATTACACAAACCATTGTTCCATTTGCACGATTAGTAATTATTGTCTTAGCAATATAACCAATCATATACATACAATTCACAAGATTAGAAGTTACATTAATAAGCAACAATTGATCTCTGTGTATGATAACATCAAAATTCACCTACTTCACAATGCTGTTGTATCAGACAATTCTTCTAAACTCTAATTAACACACATTCAAAAGTATTTATCAACACAACAAAATAAAAAAAGAACACGAATTTTTTTGGAAATTCTCAACATCCAAGATTACCTTTTAGCTCGTTTAGGATCAATAAGAGCAAGTTCAGCAAGCTTAGCAGCAGACATAGCTTTCTTGGCTTCTACAGGAATAGCCTCTTCACCCCCAGAAACAAGCATTTCTGTCTTTATCGTTGTCGAACCATCCATTGATTGACTATGTTGATGTCTGGGCTTCGACCCCAGCCCTGAAGACGTCTCTCCCACCTGAAACCCAGCCGAAGTAGCAGAATTGACCTTATCCATATCAATGTACATCGAAAACAAATCCTCCTCAGTTTCATCCGAAAATGAAGGCCCATCAAGCCCACCTCCGACGACGCCAAGATCACTATCGAAACTAATATCGTCAGGAAGAGTAAGAATCTCTGAATGAGCTCTTCTATGACCCATATTCTTGCGCGGATTATCCGGCATTCGGCTCAAATCATTGCTAAACGACGACTTTTGAGTTGGTTGCTGTTGAAGTGAGGGAGAAGACGAAGAAGGGGATGGCGAAAATGGAGAGAATCTTCCTGTTGCAGTTGGTGGTAACCCAATACCTCCATGGAGTTTTTCTGTGTCCATTATTCGAAACCCTAAATTGATGATTTGGGTAAAAGGGATGGAAATTATAATTATAAACCCTAGAAAACATTCAATTTAGCGGGAAAATAAGATCTAGAGCGAGAAAAAAGAAAATTCGTAAAAAGGGAGATTGTGATTTTACGGAAGATTCCATTTTTTTGCCGGAAAAGACCAAGATAGAAAGGAGTTCGGCAACCATAAAACAATCCCTTTCTACTTTTAGCAACCTTTTTTTAGCCACCTTTTAAAGTTGAAACCAAAGGGTCAATTTTATATTTATAATTATAGTTATTTTTATTTGTAAATAGTTCAAATTGAATATGTTATGACACATAAATTGATAATTAATGTTTTATAATCTAACTCAATTTTAAACGTATAAGTTTCAATTATCATTTTCAAAGTAAGTATTTCAAAGTCTATAAAGATATTGTATATGTTTTAGTTCAAATTGAATATGTTAATAGTTAAATTATGACATATAATTTGACAATGGTGTTTTATAATCTAACTCAATTTTGAACTTCTAATCTTTAATTATCGTTTTAAAAATAAGTGTTCAAATTGTATAGATATATTGTATAGCATTTAATTCAAAATTTATATGTTAATAGTTTTAACACTATTATTGATAGTTTTATTGACCATTTATTTGTTGTTTGAAATTCATTCACACAATGATAGAATAATACCATTTTATATAACTTCGTTCTAAAAATTGTGAAACAAAATCATATTGATCAGTTTAACGTTAAAATTGATCACTTATAGGGCCAAATTGAAATTTTTTACTTTAATTGATATGTTTAAGTATTACTTTACGTTGAAATTGATACCTTTAAGGTCAAAATTGATAAATGCCTAGAAAATGGAAAAAACAAGGGAAAACGTGTGATGTTGTTACACGCGCGAATTGGGCCGGCCCACTCTTGGTCTCAATTTGAGACGGTCTCGGCCAAGTTTTGATGATATTATTTTACTAAATGTACAATATATGTTGACATTTTATCATATGCTTTATAGTTTTTGACATTTGTGTTTTTGTTATTGTTATTATTATTTAGGAAAATTTATCTAGAATAATTTAATATTTTCACGATTTTTTTACAATAAGCTCATTTATTGATTAATCAAGAATAATCTCAATTTTAAGGGGCATTTGCCTAGAATAAACTTAGATAACTCAATGACCTGCTATAGTAGGTAATTCACCAAACACAATAAACTGAAAATTAATTTAAAATAGGTCATAAAGCAACAAACCCCACATTTGTATGTAGCACAAACTTTACCCAAATTATTGAACCAAGCTAAAACTAAGACAAAAAAAAGTATCAAGACAGATGATATGAGGATAGACGCGATAGTATCTACTTTCTTCGCTTCCTTTTTTTGCTAAGATAGGTGAGTGCGCAGTTGGGGTCATGTAGGCAGGGACCCTATTCACGCAGAATTGTCGCTTTAGAAAATATAGTCTGACTTTGCAAGGGAAAAGCGTCCCACTTTGACCTCAAATGCATCACCTACTGGATGTGTCAATCTACAAAGGAAACAATAATAAATTCAAAAGCCAACTTACAAAAGCGCGAACTACAGTTCTACCACCTGATTGAGCACCAAGGCTGAACACAAGATTAAGTCCGAACTCTACATAGCAAAACAATCATATCCTGCTTTATAAATCGAACCAAATTAAAACAAGAACAAGAAACTACATTGCATTCATTTACTTCAATGCCAGTCAAAGACTACGGCCTAGGCAGAGTTAAAAACTATCATATCTTGCTTTAGATAGATTTCAACTTCTACGCCATCTGGAGTTGAATAAAAACTTGTAAGTTCAAGGACACTGCTTAAATTTACATTAACTCACAATAACTTTTCTCATATATTAAGAAAATTAATACAATCAAAAATTTATGTTAATGATAATAAATAATACTATATACTCCTAATTCATCAAACTCCTTCACACAAGCCTTTTATTTAAGATATAAAAAAAATGAATGAAATTTGAACTCATTTTTGACACTATGTCGAAAATAAATTCAACTAATAGTTATTCATGTCAAATTATATCATATATTGCAATAGCTTTCAACATAAGCCGAAATTTAAAACAAAGTTCAACTTTTTTCCAATTTTTTTTTAAATAATTTGTAACCATAATTTTATCTCTTAGGTCCTCAACAAGCTTTATGCCAAAAGTTCTATCTTTAGTTTTGTCGACTTATAATTAATTATCAATTATTTAAAAGATAACTCGATACAAAGATTAAGGCATTCAATTAATTTGAATCGAATTACGTCTCAAGTGAAATGGCAAAGGCTTTTGTATACATATTTCATTTCAAAAGGTTTATGAGATTTACAAAATCTTGTGTTTGACGATTTTTTTTAAGATGTTTTTTATATATGGGCTAAATAGTGCAAGTGTGCAACTAATACAATTATTAGTATATAACATCCTGGTTTTGAAATCGTTTCATCAAAAGAGAGTCTCTCACAAGAGTAGCTCTATGAGATTATAATGATTCTTAAATTTTATCAATTTATACCTCTGAATTTTTACTGTATGACTTAAAAATATCTCACATATGTGAATTATATGGTATTTTTAAATAGGGACATATCTGATTTCACTTTCCTCCTACCCTCTCCCTCAAGGGGTATGGACATGATCTTGTCTGCTACCTCTTCCCCCAAACCGTGATTTTGTGCGGAACAATAGACTGATGACCGTTCTCATAGAGACAGAAAAAGTAATAATTTAATTTCTAGGAGAATTTCATATTCACTACTATACTTTAAAGGTTCAATTAAACTGTTCAACCGCAAAATAAAACTGAGAATCATAAGTTAGCCTAATAATTAAGAATTTTTCTTTTTCACTCATTACAAGAATGCAAGTTTTGTCACTCACAGAAAGGATTAATTTGTTACTCCGCTTGTGTGTATAAAAAAAATGAGAACTATAAATCTAAATAGTTTTAAGGTTTTACTTTCAACCTTATTATTGTGGTTCAATTAGACCCCTAAAAAGATTTAGAAAAATAAGCCACACAACTAGAACATATGGTATGGTAAATGATCGTCCTGTATTCAGAATCAACAATACATTTTCTTGTAAATAACCTAGCTGTAAATCCTATAAACATTGCAAAGTTTGAAGTTTTGACACTTTAATGCTTGGGGATGGTAAAAGTTCAATGTTGAATATAGCAAAACGTAAATGTCGATTTGATTGGTAAAGAACAGCTGCAAAACACGAAGAAAGTCGACGAGAAGAACGCATTGTACATTTGGGACCTTAAAGAATACGAATACCCTCAATGCTTCCGTCGTCATCGTTGGAATACGCTGTAATTATGAAGTACTCAAGTTCATTTTGAACCACCTTACAGTTTGGCATGGCCAACTTATGTTAAGGAACGATTTGCACGAGTTATCATCCTACTATTCTGGCGCCATCCTATTTGCGTTCTTTTCCTGAGACAATAGACGATTGTAAATCTACGATATTTCAGAACAAAATTCACTAACAGAGACCTAGATTGTAAGAATTTGCTCAAAGATGACATTTACTATACGGAATTTGCAGTTCGAGATCTTTAGCTTACATGGATTGATGTGAAACGTTGCGTAATTTCATTGTAGTGCATGATTTTTTACGATGAATATACGAGCATTGCATTTGTTACTTAGGTTGAGTTAAACGTTAGTTTGATAGCGTAACTTTGATTATGGATGTTATGTGACCATTAAAGCCAGACAACTACAACATTCGTCAAGCAGTTTTCACCCGAGTCTTGGGCATTTTTCAGTCTAGTTTACTCAAGCGTCTTGCTCACTTGCCACAACCTAATGTTGATGCTAATGTTGATAGCAAATTGAAGATAGCATATGAAACCTAGCCCTACCCAAAACCCACCCTATAGGCGTTATCTTTTGAACCGCAAAATATCGCAGAGCGTATGAGAGGGCTACATAACGATGAATATAGCAACTTGTCAGCGAGCAGTTGTGTATTTGGAATCGATTTTTGTTGTAATTCTCGATACGATCTCATATTTTGCTAAAATAGCAGTACCCATAAGGTGTACAGCACATGAAAGTTGGTTGAAGTTGGAATATAAACGCAAGCTAACTATAGTTCGACTTCTTATAATTGCTCTCGTGCAATCTTAACAGGCGAGAGTAGTTGGATCAGATGCCAGTAATTGCAGCACCAGGATTGCAAGCTGTTATGTTGGATACGATGAGAAAATTGGAATTTACAAAACCTAGCAATTGCCCGTTCAGGGCTCGAGTTCAGTAATATACAAATTACATGTCCTAAGAGTAAATGTGGAATTGGAAAGACTTAAAAAATTCCTATCAGATTTCCATAGGGTTCAGCATATTACAGTTCCAGACTTGCAGATTTGACATTTTTTTAGTATTTGGCTGGATCTTTACCAAGTTATATACCGACAAGTACAAGCAAACCCAAAACTGTTCGAATTTAGTTCAACCTTTTCATTTTTCAGGTAAATTTGATCCCAATGATGAAAAACGAAGAATAAAAAGACTACTGACATTAAGTATTACTGCAAACTGAAAAGAAAATTTCCGATAATCTACTCCCTCTCAACTTGTCAGGCTAACACTAAACTTGTGACGAGACATTGTGCATCACAAACTCAAATCAATATGTGATGGCCAAATCAATTATATTAATTAATACCCATCTCCAAGATTACCATAACTTCAAACCATAAGCTTTTGCTAGTGTCATCAGAATGGCATTACAAACAAATAGAGTACTCATCTAAGAAAAAAAAAACTAAACATAAAACATGCAAGTCATCAAGAAATGTAAGAAGCAACTTTAATCAAAATGCAAGATAAAAATGCAGAGGAATATAACATTAATGCATAGATTAGAGCACCAAAAAAAAAAGTAAACACAAGGCATAACTAGGAAAAGTGATCATCAATTATGACACAGGTGAAAAAATGGTAACAACGCAGACAAACTCAAACCTCAGGGTGTCCATTTGAGGCACTGGTTGGGTTTTGGGCGAGTTTCTATGGGTCAGGCCATTCTCAGGTTCTGTCTCATGCCCAAATTACCGTCAATATGGTTATTTTTTTGTTCGTTATTTTTGGGTTAGATCCCTCTACACCACCGACCTAAATAAAAAAGATCATTAATCAAGCATAACACACATGATGCAACCAGGGGCACAAGAGCTGCGGGACCCGCTAGTGATCACTCCCCCTCCCCCCCCCCCCCCCCCCCCCCCAAATGAGAAAAAAGAAGAAAAAGAAAGCATGTACTTGCACATGTGCTTAACACAAAACTAAACGCCATCAATGAGTAAATCAACACATTACACAAAATACAGTTGTCAGGCAAATAATACTAATATTGGGTGAAAGAGATACCTACCTTTAAAAAGGGAAATTCACTGCTGATTTCCCGTATGAGAACTTGCCTGCTGTTGTTGTGGCTGCTGCTTTATTTGAAAGAGAAGATTGGCAGCAAACTGTAAAGTAGATCGATAGCGTTCCTCAACCTCTGATGTGCCTTGACCAACTCCAGATGGCAATGTTTGTGATCTTTCGGGTAGTTTCAGCAATTCAGCGTTCATATTCCCAGTTGAGGTTGGTAACATAATCTCTGGATGCGAAAGATTAGCAACACTAATTTGATTGGAGTAGGACCCTGGATCAGGATGATTCTGAGAATCACCTATTCCATAAGAGCCAGCAGGTGTTCCATGCAACATCCCGTAACCCTTCTGAATATCATTTGGAGCCTCCGGAGCATAAGGCTGTATATTCTGCACTGATGGCACCAATTGTTGATTATGCACTGCAATTGATAGGGCACTGGGTTCTTGAAGGTTATATGCAGGATTATGCATTTGCATATTTCCAGAAAGACCTGGAACAGGGTGACTGGATGCGTATGACTCGGAATTTGCGTTAGGATACCCTTGAACCCCAAAATGTTGAGGTTGCACATTCGATTCAATTTGAAGTTGGCTCCAGCCCTGTGAGAATGCTCCCTTTTCGTTTGTTAAAGCAGGTAGTGCAAGCCCTGTGGTGGAAGAGCCTGATTTTGGCTGACCAGTTAGAGTGGCTGAAGATTGAGAATGGGCTGGTATGAATGCTTGAAGTGTAGCAAGAAGCTCAGGTGTAATTGTCACAGCAGGACGTGGTGTAGAAGATACACCTTCATTAGACTGATCTTGTGAAGCAGATGCAATTGGGAAGGATGCTTTTGAGTCATCATGTAAAACTCTACCATAATCCATGTGTGCAGCCAATGCCTTCTCAGAGGCTACATATTCATGTAAGGAAGGACCTAACTGGGTATCTGTATGTTGAATAGTAGGGTTAAGCTGGTGCACCATCTGAGGAACAGACTGACCACCAGGGAGTTGCTGAGGCAACTTAAGCACTACTCCATATAATCGCTCACGCCCGGTCACTTGTAGAACATCTGTCAAGAAATCTGATGGTGGGACCAAGAATAATGTTGTCCCATCATCAAATTTAGCCACACCAGCACGATTTTTTGAACCAAGATACCTAAGGAATTCGGTATAATTAGCAAAATCATCTTCACAATCAGGTAAGAAACAGACAATGTCAAACCCAATAGCACCAGCATAATGCTTCGCCAACATGTCAAGCCCAGTTCTCGCAGAGCAATTGACAACTTCTGGTCTGCAAGGACGAAACTTATCCATTAGCAAAGAAACAATGTGATGTAAAGTACACAAGGATAGTTAAACGAAGCCTCACTTGCATTTGATTATGCAAAAACCAATTATATTGTCATTGTAGCACACGCCATTCGTTTTTGGAAAATAAAAGGAGAACGATAGAGAAACAAGTCCAAAACACATGGCATAGAGAAAGAAGGGCAAAATGTGCAATCATGCAGTAAAAGTAGTCATTCCAAACAATCATGTGTTTTGTCCTTGCTTCAAGGCAATGCACTCTTAAATAAATGTCCCTAAACAGAAACAACAAAACAAAAGGATACCACACTGATACCTAGTCCAGAAATATTACCATATTAAGAATTAATCACTAACTAATCTTGATCAAACCATGCCTCGCAAAGACACACACACACGCACGTGTGTGAGTGTAATTTACAGATTTAGACTATAGTAAGAGACACCTCAAAAAGAATGATGAATAACCATCTTGCTAGACACTGCATAAAATAGGGTCACTACTCACTACGTCATAAAAAAGTATACTTCACAAAGACACCTTTTTTTTATATACTCCCTTTGTCGTTACAACTCGGAAATCAAAGAGCTTTTGTACTTATTGTGGCAAATTCAAATGGAGAAAGGGAGTAACATTTTGACCATTACAATAATAAGTAAAATGAGAAGAACTAAGTTATCTAGCCGCCATCGACATTGAAAACGAACACTTAGTACTTAAATATAAGCTTCCCACCTCCTTTATTATTTATTTCACTTCTAATTTCTATGATGATTCCGTTCGCTTTACAAATGTTAACCTAACACATTAAAAACCAGGGATTTCAACCAAATATTAGAACACTTATACCTTCTCTCCCCTACCTCACAAAAACGCTTTTTAAATCCATCATCATTAACTAAAACCTCTGTCTCACCCTTATTTGCACCCACCACCAATATATCACATGCCTAAATTTTCAGTACCTCCAATTCCTGAATTCAAAAAAACACCACCAAACCACCATCTCTAACTAATACCTCGAATCTCGATTGCACCACTATTCACACGATCAAAACATATCTGAATAATTCTCCAATACCAGATTTCTCACAACTCAGAGTATGTTATGCACTCAACAAAGAGAAGTTCCATCATGCACTATCATACCAGAATGCTGCCTACTCGAGTGCATAGCAGCTTGCTACAACAGAAATTCTATATCTACTATAATGGCCTCTCTTCCAGTTTCAAGGAGTCATCCTGTCAAATCAGAGATGTTGTGATTAGCCTAGAAGGCTTTAATACATCATTATAGTTAATAAAGGTAATTCATTACTAGCTGAGCTCCAAATATCTTCAAAAGCATCCTAGAAAACTCAAATAAATCATCCAATAACCTAATGGATAACCAAATAATAGGATAATAATAAATAGAAATATGCAAGATGTAAGCACCAGGCGATAACTCCCAGCACACATAAGAAACAAACATTAATATCAATCCAAGACTCGACTAGGAGATTGGTAACCAAACATAGCTTGCAAAATTATAAAACTGAAAAATATTCAAAGCCCAAGAAGAGATTCCACAAATAGGATAGAAATCTTACAGTTCACACTCTAATCCTTTTCCCATTGGTATGCATCGAGCATGGCAGACAGGATTACCACCCTTCGAAATGACACCACGCCAAATATAATCCCCACTAGCACGTCCCATAACATTTCCTTTTGCAACTCCCATATCAAATTGACTCAATCCACTATCAACCTGAGGTCTAGGTAGTGATCCACCAGTAAATTCAGGACCAGTACTATAAGGTGGATCAACACATTCAATATATTCATCACCTTTTCCTAATTTGAGAGGGTCACTTAATAAAGCCGGACCCTCTAGTCTAGACCTCTTTGATTCCCTAGGAAGTTGATTTGGGTCGAGAACATCCCACCCACTTCTCTTATGGGACGTCCTACTAGACAAGGGTGGAGATGGAAGCAATCCCGCAGCAGAAGGAGAAAATTTTCTCTGATTGATGGGAGCATTTGAAGTCAGCTCTGACATGGTATTAAGCAAGTTGGGATCATTAAAATCTGGGGAGGGTAACAAAGAATCCAAATTCCCTCTACGCCCAAATGGTCTTGGCATATCTTGTCCAAGCACGCCATTAGAAACAGGAAGTCCATGGAAATTGTTTGGCAGCATCACACGGTGTGAAGCAAACATATCCATAGGTGGTCCGAAAGAAAGTTCACTCCCGAACACATCTGACCTCTGGCCTCTAAATCCGGGATATGGTTGTCCAAATTCTTTTCCAGGAGCTAAATCACTGTTTGAGAACATTATTGAAATTCGAGGATCATTAAATAGTCTTCCTTCCAAAGCATCCTTAGCACGTCTTGCTTCCTCCACACTTCTGAAATCTACAAAAGAATAATGTCTTGAAGGGAAACATTTTATTCTTTCAATCTCTCCATACAGGATCATGGCATTATGTAGCATTTCCTCGTCTATGACAACAGAAGCGGGATACCCAACCCACAAAACCTTACTCGGGCGATCTCCTTTACGTCCTTCCAGATGTTCAGATGGCTGTAAAAAATATTAGCTCCAAGCTTTTATATTCCAGTTAAATCAATTAACCAACCAACAATTTCACTTCAAAAAAAAAATTAACCAACCAACAATTGAATCAAGCAAATGCATCAACTCTATACACCCTATAAAAAATAGATTATTTTAGGAATTCAGAGAACCCCATGCAACAAAGATGTATACCTGCAATCTCTTATGCCCGGAGTAAGTGGGCTCAGAATAACCCCTCATGATATCTGCATTGATCCATGCTGGATCAAGGCCACCCACACCTTTGAATTGTACACTCCCCATGTCATGAAAATCAGACTGTTCCTGTTTTTTTACAGAGGAAGGCCAAAATGGTAAGGGCACCCATATAAGAAAAATGAGTTGAGAGTTTAGACAATTTTTGTTGATGGCCAAACAAGCTAATTTGCCAACTTATGTGGTTCCTGTAACTGATTAACAAATAAAATATGGAATAAAGAAACTAATCCAGGAAAGAATGCAAGGAAGCACAATATCCAACATAAGTTTGATTGTGAGAGAAAATAAAGTTAAACTGAACATCATGGAGTGTTAGAAGAGAACTCAGCAGCCATGCTTTACCACAATATAATCTTCAGGCAGAAACAAAAGGACATCACTCTTAAGTTCTAAACTCAATTATGAAAGCTCTAACGGAAACCAAAAAAATTAACTTACCCTCTTAGAAGGATGAGATCTCTGAAAATCAACACGTATGCGATCATTACCAATGTGCAACCCATTCATATTCTTCACAGCAGCTAAAGCTTCTTCCAAACTCACAAAGTCAACGAATGCAATATTTCGGTCTCTATTGAAATTGAGCTCCTCTATTCTACCATATCTACGTAGCTCTTTCTCTAACTTTTCCCTGGTGACTGATGAGCCAAATCCGCCAATCCATACATGTCTGGAGGGTTTAGCCTGCTATTCCAAGGTCTAATATGATAACCCATGCATGTAACAAAGCATAAATATGAAATAAAGTACATGAAATAAGCGTCTCTAGTCTATCCACAGCTCAAATAACTTATCAACTTATCCTTCAGTGCAAAAAAACTCACAGATCAATATAAAAAGGACTAATACCTGCAGTCTCTTATGTCCAGAATTAGTGGACTCCGGATAAGGATAACCCCTCATGACATCTGCATTGATCCATGATGAATCACCCATACCTTTGAACTGTGCACTTACTACATCATGAAAATCAGATTGTTCCTGTTTCATGAGGAACAGAAGTCCATAACAAAACGGTCAACATCAAGAAACACATATGAACAGAGCATGACAAAAGGAGAAATGTTGTGCCAACTTATATGGCTATTGTAGCTTTCTAGCTGAACAAGAAAAGGTAGAGTATTCATACTAATTCAGTGAAAAATAAAAGAACATCAGAAATCACGACAGCCACCAAGATTTCAATCAAGGGGAAAAGAGAAGCAGTCAAAATAACATCATTCTATGTTCAATACCCAATTACTTGCTAATACATGCATAATCAGTTCAAAGCTTCTATCAAACCTCAAAAGTAATAGCTTACCCTCTTAGCAGGATGAGATCTAAGAAAATCAACGCGTATGCAATCATCACCAATTTGAAACCCGTTCAGATTTTTCACTGCAGCTGAAGCATCTTCCAACCTAACAAAGTCAACAAGTGCAATATTCCGGTCTCTAATGAACTTAAACTCCTCAATTCTACCAAATTTATTCAACTCGTCTTCTAGCTTTTCTCGAGTGAGTGATGAGCCAAATCCGCCAACCCATACATGCTTGGAGGGCTTAGCCTGCAATTCCATGATATACTAATGAAATTACACACACATGAGAAGGCATAAAAATATGCACAATGAAATAAATACCATCCTATAAACCTTAAACTTGAAAAAAATGAAAAAAAAAAAAAAAAAAATCATTTTTATATAGATATTATACTCCAATTAAAACACATGTACAGCATTGGGCACAAATAATGCTAAAAGAATCTCAGGCGTTACAACATTGCAATAACTAGCTAAATAATGATAAAGAACCTCAAATTACAAACAATCAAGTTTTGAAAAAATGAACATCAATGATTATGTCGTTCACTAACTACATTTTCTATATACTTTTTCAGTTCGTCTCTCAAGATTAGAAGCCAATAATACTCCTGTCTCTTTTCTGGTTTTTACAGAAGATCAAACCATAACGAATAAATCAAGCGTCTGAGGTTTTATCAAAATGTAGCTCTCGATTTGATGAATATCAATATCATATGGACTTTTACTTAACATAAGCCATGCCTGGAAGGCAATGAGGGAAAATGCACTAGTCAAGAAGAGATACCAGGTGGTAATAGGTAACAGGCAAACTACCAATGTTAAACAGCATCAAAACAGTTCCTCATGTAAGATAAAAGCAACGATAGATCCATAAACAAGTCATCTTGGGTGAATACCTCTTATTTATTATTCACCAGAAACAGTACTAAAATTTGATTCTTACATCCACATTAGGATGATAGAATTTGAAACAGCCTCATTCTAAACAACAATGCCAAAGCCTTACCGCATTTTTAAATTTTGTAAAAGCAAAAAAATCCTACTAAAATATTAAGCTACTTCTTTTGCAATTGAAAAAGCAATTAAATCCCAAACAGTTTATTTTCTTCAAACATGGTGTATTAGTATGTATCAAATTGTTCACCACAGGATTGGCCAAGACCATTCATCCCTTAACAGGTGGCATACTTCCATTCCATTGTTTTCTTGTCATAAATGCAACAGACATGATAAGATGTATACGTGTATTTGTCTGAATAGCTAAGAGCATATGATTATTGTGGAACAAGCCGACTTCAATTATTGATTGACAGTGTATCAATCTAATTATAGTGAAGAGTACAACTCCCAACCTATGTTACTACAGCCTCATACCGGACATTTGTATTATCAAAGACTACACTAATTTTTACGAAGTTCCATGAATTTGCCAAATGTACGCGTTGAATATCCATTGACATGCCATAGTGTCGAGGAGTACTTCAGGTGGAATGAAGAGAACTAGTAGCATAAGTTTGATCTACAAATGACCGGACTATGATAAATTGTAAGTGGCTAGCTAAAAACAACATAAAAAACTATAAAGCTACAAAATAGAGGACATTGCAAAATCATCATCAAACTAGTGAATGACAACATGAAAGTGTGAACAATGCGGTATCAATTTTTTTGTAGTGTGATAAGATCAACCTCACATTATAACCTTGTTTAAAAGAGAAGATTCCCTCTCCAATTACCTGTCCCTTGAGCTTAAATTCAATTGATTCAAGGTTATTCAAAGGTTGCATATTCTGATTTTTCTCTTCCAAATAATTCTAGATTTATTTTTCTCAATTGGAGAAGTGATTGCGTTGGTTTGAAAAAAAGAAAAAAGAAAAAATTGTCAAAGAACACCGCTGATTTTTTATGTTGCGAGATTGTTTTGATTCATGTTTGTAATTCTGGTTACAAAATATTTGTAAAGGACCCTATTTTAGTGAAAGTGTTCAGTTTTTATTCCGACATGTGCATGAATAGAGTTGGTGGGCACTAGTTTGATAGTTTTGTTGAATTTCTGACAAAGGCTTAGTGCTCTGCAGTTGCAATCTGATTTTGGCTTTGAACATATTCTATGGAGATAATTCCTGTAGGAACTTCCCTAAAACATGTCAGAGGTGTTGAGTCGGCTACTCCTAGAAATGTTAACGGTTTAGCTACTTTCAAGCAGGCCTTAGGTTAGGGGATACCTGCAGAACAGTATGGATCAGGAAAACATTCCACCAAGTAAGTAATGATATTTCTGTTAGTAAGTGGCATCACCTCAATTTCCCCATATGCTGATAGAACTTAGGGATCAAAGTAGCTTCGCACAACCCTATCCCGCAGCAAAAAAAAGACCATCAAAATCAAAACTTTTTATACTTCAAATTGTTTCAAATTTTTCTAACTGTATTCTCTCTATAGCAAATGAATTTTGATCGAGTCCTGTTGAATTGGGAAATTTGAAGTTTGTACAACGGATATAATTGCAAAGTTATATGTGCACAACGAATATAATTGCAAAGTTCAGAATTCTGGGTTTTGTTCGAATCAAGTTTTAACCCATTCAAAGTTGTTTCTTGGAGTTGTTTAGACTAGCTTTAATAAAATTAAAAGTTGAATGGTCAAAGTTAAAATTTTGGTTTGAGGGAGCAGTTCAAGGTTGTAAATTGTCAGATTTCTGGAATGATGGTTTTGGTGCATTGAGAATCGGATTGTTGGTGGAAAGATTTCGCTTGCCACATTGTTGTGCTCAATTAGATTTTATTAGCTTAACGGGAAGGGTAAGTTGCGGAACATAGTGATCGAGATTAGCAGCAGTAGCGCAATTAGCAATTAAAAGAGCAGTAGCAACACCATTCTTTACTAGGGCTTATTTATATGCTTACCTTGTAAGGTTTAGTAAATTGCAAATTGTGGAGAAACTTCCGCACAACTTGATGTATCACGTTTATATGGAGTGACTTGCTTGAATGAAACATTTTGTGAATTGAAGTAAATTTTTTTAATCTTATGAGTGGACAAGAGAAGGTAAAAAATTCTCCAAAATCTATTAAGATTTGAACTGCTTTTCTGCATAAATGAAAAGAGTCGAGTTCATCCTCTGTGTTTGAGCCTGAATTCAAATTAATTGTCCCTAGAGGCTAGGTGTACCGTTACTGTCTCTCCGCCTCTGTCTAGTATATATGCGATTCTTATTGTTAAAAACAGTTCCAAAAGGTGAATCCAACCCAGAAATCAATCAAACTAATAAGAAACTGAATATCCAACAAGCCAGATATTTGTTAAACATCCGCGCCTAGATTCGGATAGCGCAAAACTCCAGATTATTAATTTGATTTCAATACCAAGGTATAATTGCGTTCAGCAACACAAAATTCGCAATAACCTAAATGTGAAAAATTTTGCTTCGCTTAAATTTGTTCTACTAGCATCGTCCAAACGGATGAAGTTCACCATTCAAGATACACTAAACCGCCAAAGAAAAAAAATCACCGCAATTAGAAAAAGAATATAATCTTTGATTACAAGTTACAGAAAAATTACTATAACTACTCATAATCACACCGATTAAAAGCGAAATCAAAAGCAAAGAACAAACCGGTTTGGCAAACTCAATTTTAATGGAGGTGCCATAAAGTAAAAACCCTTGAAGAGCATCTTTAGCAGCAACAGCATCTTCAACACGTTTAAAGTAAACAAAAGCGTAGGTTCTAGAAGCATAACAAGTTATTTCATCAAGTAATCCATATTTTCCGAATAACTGAGCCAGATCAGATTCGGTCACATCGAGCGGTAAATTTCCCACCCAAAGATGGCTGGATGCATTCTCCATTTCGGAATTGTATTTCTTCATCCTCATCGCCATTACTTTGATTGGAAGTGTGTAATCAAGATCGAGATTTGATTCAATCGGAAACCCAGAAATCGAGTGAGGACGTGCGAGGGATGAATTAGGGTTTGTAATTGAATTTGGTATATTGATGAAAAATGAAAATAATTTGGGTGTCGTTGGAGTAGTTGGAGTTGGGTTGGGGTTGGGGTTGGGGTTGGGGTTGGGATGGTCTTTTATGTATTAATAAATAAATATAAATAAAATAATAAATTATTAATCCTTTCAATTGGCTGGTCCTTTTGAGATGCACGGTGATTTTCACGATAAGATAATGGACAATAATTTCTTCCTTAAAATAAAAACTATAAATAAAATGGAGCCTTAAAACTATAAATAAAATAAGTGCAATATTGTTAAGCTTTTTTTATTTTTTAAAAATTATAAAAAATTCTTTAGTTGTTGTATTAATCAACAACACTAACGGCCCGTAGGTGGTATTAAACGGTGGTATTGGGAATACAAATTAGAGTAATTTTGGTTGAAAAATCTATTGCTACCTTGACGGTCCGTTTGGTGAGTGGTAATAGGAATGAAAAATTAATGTAATTTTGGTTGAAAAATATCTTAGTTACCTTGATGTCCATATTTGTCCAACTTCATTCATCTAATTTTCTTCATAAAATCAATTCCAATACATTACCATTGAGAGAGGTCGTATTAGGTGGTAATGAAAGTTTTCAAACAAAAAAACTTTTTGTGATCAAAGTTTCATTACCATGGGAATAATATGGAATTTTTGACCAAATTTTACACTATAAATCATTCTCATTACCACCATTGAATACCACTAACCAAACGGACCGTGATGCCCATACTTGTCCAACTTCAATCACCTCATTTTTCTTCAGAAATTTCATTCAAATGCATTAACATTGGGAGAGGTGGTATAAAGTGGTAATAAAAATTTGTGAACAAAACAACTTTTTCGTGATCAAAGTTTCATTACCATGGGAATGACTTGAAACTTTTGATAAAATTTTATACTATAGATCATTCACATTACCGCCATTTACTATCACTAACCTAACGGGCCGTAAATGTTTTTAGGTGGAAATCAGTAAAAACAAAAACAAAGTTGAAAAATAAATTGATAATAAAAATGAATGATGAAGATGAAAAATAAGTTTGTAGATTACATTAAAAAAGGAGAGTGACACTATTGCTAAAATCAGTAAGACGTACTAAAATAAAAATACTGTTAATTGGAAAAGACAGAGTAGTACTATATTCATTCATTTTAATAAAATAGGTATATGTATTATATTTTTTATTAAGAAAAAAAACTATAAATTAACACTTAACCTTTTTAAGGAACATGATATGAGTATTTTTATTTAATAAAAATCATTTCACATTTTGGGGTTGGCACAATCTTAGAAAAAGGAAAAATTTTAAAAATTAATTAAAAGAAGCTATTTAGAATAGGAAACGGCCCTTTTTAGTTTAAAATTTTTTTTACTAATTCAATTAATTTCTATTGATAGTATATGAGTTTGACCGATCGAAATTAATTTTTACACAAAAATTCATTATAACGATTTTTTACTTATTGTAATTCATTTTACTGATTAAAATTTATTTTTACTGATTAATTATTTTTAAGGTGAACTAAATTATGTCTTACTCATTTAATTTCTTAGCTAATTTATTTTCTTCTCCCTCAACATCCCTTATTTGCTTATCAAAATTCCAGCATTTTCTACTGTAATTCTTAACAAATTTCTGTAGATTATTTCTACTTCAACATAAATCTAGACTAATGTTTATACTAATCAATTTCATACTTTTTTTTTGCACTTTTGAGGTATGTCAAATTCAATTAGAATTTGATTATTTGGTTTCAATCAAAAAAAAAGATCAATAATTTTTTTCCTAATCGTTGAAAATGTGAGTTGTATATCAAATTCAATGTTTAAATTTTTGTTATTTTTCTTTTTTTTTTTGGTGGATTAAGTTCAGCTGTCACATACTTCCTCTTGGGCGTTGTTAATTTGTCATCATATTATAATCATAATATTTACTAAAAAGAATGTAAAATGACACATGTCTTCATTCTAAGACTCATGTCACGTGGAATTATTTGATTGGATATCATTGTTTAAAAATGACAATTGTTTTAAAGAATTTTTCAATTGGATATCAATATTTGAATGTGGGATATCAATGTTTGAAAATTTCACCTCTCTAATGCATCAAATTGCTACCACTTTTTTAAGAAATTTTTTAAACATGAAAAATATTTGAATAAGATAACTATATCTAGAAATTTAAAAAATTATTGTTATAGTGATAACTATATCTAATTGAAAATATTTGAATAAGATAAAATAATATGTAATTTGATTATTAATTAAAACTAATATTTTTTATATCATTAAATTAAAAAAACATACATTGCACAAGTTTTTATACTAGTTTAAAATAATATACAGCGAACAATTGTTTTGAGTCTCTGATGCCAAAAATTTTAATCTTATGTGAAGATATGGTACTTCTAACTATCAAGAGCTTTTTGGTAATTCAAGTTTTTCCTTCATACTTTCTCCAATCTATTTTGTTCCAATGAGTGCATGGATTTTGCTCCATTCACTAATGTTGTATGTATTATTTCTAACGCATAAAAAATATAATTAGGTAGAATCTTATTTATTACGCTTTAATAATACTAGCATTTTCCAATCAGAGGTGTGTATGGTATGTTTAGTATGCGTTTATGGTATGTAAAGTAAACCCAAACACAAAATGCAATTATAAAACCAAGATGGATGTGTTCAAAACGAGAGCTTTCTGGTCACTCCAAGCTCAACTGAATAATCCACAGAAGTAAAAATGTTCTGAATTCTGATGTTAATTAAATGCTAAAAAAATCCACAGATATACTACATCTATTACACACCAAATAGTGAACTCAAACTAAAAATGTAATGTAGTACTACCCAAATTTAGCAAGAGTAGGTACCACCGAAAATCATCCTTAGAACAAGCACATAGAACTTTCTTATGTCGAACCACAGTGAACGCAGAGCAAATGTACTTGTAGTGTCAGGGCGACGCCACAACACTCAAACTAAGCCATGTGCCTTAAATCGATCAACTTTGAACTCAGAGAAACTACGGAGTCGTAAATTCAATGGTTATTGTGATTTTCAATGCTTGTTATCTTCAGATGGTCCAAGATCAGTAGATCCAATGGTAGGTCATATACATGAATTTATAGATCTCTACAGCTATTCCTTCATAATAGTCTGGACTTGGTTTTCACCCAAATCATCATCATTGGCCAAAAAGAACGAGGTAATGGGGGAAGGAAGGCTTCTTAGCAACAATGTCATCAAACTCTTCAAAATAACGACTATTACCCTAAAAACCCGATCAAGTTCACTTTCATATTGCTCATAGATAAAGAATGAAGTGAATGCAAACACCATCACTGCATTCATCCAAGTCAAAATAAGATCAACGGAGAGCTGGAAATATTGCATGAATAATTAATGAGAAGTGACAACTTACCTGCTCCAAACAACAATGCAGGTGAATGTGAGATCAATTTTAGACAATAAAGAAGAGTTGCTGCCTGCAATTAACAAGTAAACACTGGAGCAATCAGTGGAAAAAGAACTCACAAAATTCCTAAATTTCACGTTTCACAATCTGCAAAAGAGGTCTAGGAACATTAAATCAGTTCACTTCGCCAATGTACTCTATCTATCCCTAAATAATAAGCTAATTATGATTGTGATCCATTTTAATATTCTTAAGAGCAATTTGGAAAGTTCAAGGATTAGCTTCTTGATTTCAGAAGGCAAATTATTATTTTCTTAAAACTTGAAACTGGCATTTTGTGAGAGGCCAAAAGTAGATTTTGTGGCCTATAATCTTGGGGAAGGAGGAAAACAATTTTTGGAACACATTTTTAATTATATACTTATAATACAATACTCCTATATCCTATATACTTTGTCCCTCAGTCTCATGGAATTTGTAACATTTATAATTTGAGTGATGACCCCACGCTCTCTTTAATCGTCATCCGCACATTTTGATATTTTTTTTTTCTTATCCACACAATTCAAGTATTGTGTCTTATTCTACCTAAAACCAAACAACAAAATTAACAAAGTAACTTTATGTACTTGCTGCAAAACTTAAGGGACACAGGAGTATTAACTAGTGGACTAGAAGAATCCCAAGTCCCAACATGAATTTAACTGCATACCTTTAAGAATAAGCTCCAATCCTCTCCTTGAGCCAATGTTTTAGCAATTTTAATCCCTTCATTCCACACAAATGCTACATTGTCAAGCATATTTCTCACTGTCGGCTCCGAGATAGCAAAACAAGGCAAAGACATCTTCTGGAAGCTGACCAAATAATTAAGGCATGTCACTGCAATGGATCTCACCAATAATCTCTTGGAAACTAAATTTCACACAAAATGATCATAACAGCAGTAAGCAGCTTAAAGCAAACACACCATAGGAGCTACACCACCAGCCCCCTTTAATTTTTTTCCAGTCCTAAGCTCTTTGTCTGGCTACATATTGTCTTCTTCATTTTTCATCCTTCATAAGTAAAAGTTGTGTATTAATTAAATCAACCTTATTCTTGAATCTTGACCATTATCAGGCTAAATTTCACTCACCAATCAGGCAACTTCGATCCATAATTTCGCAAAAAAGTCAGCATGGGCAAACACTTTAAGAGTGGGAAGTCTGGGAACAGGAGTTATAATTACGATCAGCTACTATCCACCTTGGAGTGAAGCACCCAATCAAACTATCAAAGTATAGTACAATTTCCTTTGCCAATTTTAAGTGGGTGAGTGGTTTGGAAGAGGAGGGGGGGGAGGGGAGGGGGGTGTCGTGTAAGGTCAAGCCTCCTCACTTTGAGTGGGAAATCCACTCTCAATGAGGCCAATAGGAAGCAGCGTCCGGCAGCACTGAAAGAGAGCATGGTGAACTGCCATTAAGCACCTTGCTTACTACTCCTTCTATTCAGCCTACTTGTTCCACTTACCTTTTTTACATTTGTCAAGGCAACATTTTAACTCTTAATATTTTTAATTGTGCATAATTAAAAATCGTGAAAAGTTAATATTAATAATCTTTGCATTGAGATGAATCAAATAAGATCTCACTTGACTTGACTATGTTTTAACTTATAAATTAAGAAAAAAAATACAAATTAAGAGTGATCAGTGAATAGTGACCAAAAAGTAAATGGGACTAGTAGGCAAAATAAGAAGGGTAGAATACACTATAAGCCAACAGTTTAACAAGTCATACAGGAAAAAAAATACTTGAAGTATATAATAACACGAAATTTTTCCCATGGATGGAAACAGGGAACAAAAGCTAACAATGCAAAGGAAATAAATCTAAAGCACAAAACTGCTAGCCAGTTAAGGACTGCAATATTTCGCTACTTACATGTTAACAGGAAGTATGCTATTTACGAGGAGAAAAAATGTCGCCAGTAAGAGGAGTCCAGCCATGGATGAGATAAATGTCCGTCCACTAAGAAAAAACCAGTAGAACAAACCACAAGTAACAAGAAAACATGAAAAGGTCTCCATTTCATCCCTCCAAAGAAGAATATCAGCAACTGCAAGGACAGTTCAGAGTTGGAAAAATATAAGTGAACACCCTTCTTCTAAAACTTGGCAAGTATGATTAAAATTGTTTTAGAAAAAATGACCAGGTGATGAAAGAACTAAGAACAAAACCACCATAAACGGTAACCACAAACATAGAAGCTGAAATTGTTTGTTCACAACATGACACACATAAACACAGTAAATATATGACCAGTAAGAAATGGAAGCATAATATCATCACAACTTCTTTCTATCAATGGCTGTCGTTACAGAAAAGGCTAAATGCTCATGCCAGACTAATGGCTCCACAAAATCACTGCTGAAAATGACAATGCCGGTAGAGCTCAACCAACAGCTTTCTCGAAATGAATTTGTGCACAGATGTACACTATCATGGCTAAAAAAAGCTAAGGTTGGAAGTTATAATGAGATTACCCACTATACCTGGGAGTGTTGAGGTCATGGGTGTTCAAGTAGCCTGTTTGCATAAAAAGAACAGTGATGCAGCATAGACTTGAAACCCCTCTATAGAACTTTTTTTTTTGAGTGGACCCCTCTATAGAACTTACTAGCAGAGAACATATGTGCACAAGACTTATTATAGAAAAAATGTCATTAAAAGAGCTTAGAATATATAAAGGCATATCGAAACTAGAAACATCTTAATCAAACAAAATACTACTAGGAAAAAGATATATCCCAAAATCAAGACTTATTAAAACAAGTGACAACCTTTCCCATATCCCAAAATCGCTTCTGCTTTGGAGAATTCACTAAACTGATATTCTTTACGGGGTAATGAGCTTTTAGCCAAATGAGAATATGATTTGACTGTCAACGCTATACCTTCCTGCAACCATCATGCCCACACAGTTTAAAAAGATATATAAATAAATAAATAGAAACAGAGTCACAATCGCTATATAGGAAAAAGGTATTGGTTCTTATAGATGAAAATAAAAACTACTCAGAAGGTACAATAACCAAAAATAACTGAATCATAACACTGAACCTCTAAATGGAAAAGATCAGACATGATAAAGTGATAAACATAAGTCACAGACTCACAGAACTAATGGTTTATAGAACAGACTAAGAAGGAATAACGGGAAAACATCTTCACCATTTCTCCACAACATTTAAATTCCTAGCCATTTAAAATATTTTATGATATCAGTGTTTTCGCACATTATAATTTTTAACTCCCTTGAGTCCTGGGAAGACATGATTCTCTCTCGAGTGTTCACTTTCTTCTTAATTACCCTGTTTCTTTTTCGAGTTGAGAGCCATTTGGTATCAGGGTAATGGCAAGTTGTTCAAGTAAAATGACATGTTTCGCTGTGTCCAATCTGTTTATATAGCTTCAATATCATTGAACTTCTGTAGATAATCCAGTATATAGGACAAAGGTCTTGGTTCCTATCGATGAAAATAAGATCAGACATGATAAATATAAGCCACACAGACTCACAGAACTAGTGGTTTAAAGAACAGACTAAGAACGATCTACGGGATTTGGGATAACATCTTCACCATTTTTCCACAACATTTAAGTTTCTAGTCATTCACAATATTTTATGATATCAGTGTTTTTGCACACTATAATTTTAACCCCCTTCAATACTGGGAAGACATGATTCTATCTTGATTGTTCACTTTCTTCTTATTTCCCTCTATTTCTTTTTCGAGTTGAGAGCCATTTGGTATCAGGGTAATGGCAAGTTGCTGTTCAAGTAAAAGGAATTTTTTCACAGCGCCTAATCTATTTATATAAGCTTCAATATCATTAAACTTTTGTTTAAAAAAGGAAGACAGAGTAGACTAAAAAGTTCAAAATCAAGTTAGATGATAGATACTATAGCATAAAAGTAAGGATTCTTCTTCATGCCATCAAACCTATGCAGATAGATATGAACTTGCTCAAACAGAACCACATACAAAAATAGCAGGTCCATCAGCATGAACAGTTGCTAGCTTAAATATAATTCAGTCTTTCCCAATATGACATATAATTACCAAGGCAATCACATAAAGAGAGGTACAGGAAGAAGCAGCTTAAAGCACTGAAAAAACAGACATGTTGGCAAAATTGCAAAACTTACTTCCAAAGGAACAACAGGTGAGTATTTGATGTGTTCTGTAGCTGCACTACAGTTGAAAGTTCTGTTGAACAGTGATGATTCAACTGCAAACTGAGTTGACACCAATAGGTCATTGACATCAGAATCAGATTGCAACTCATAACGCATCCACCTCACTAGTGGAAGCATGAAACTGACAATCCTTGGAGGAACTCTAATACTTGGCCTACATTTACGGTTATAAAGCATTAAAGTTACAGACTCAGAGTTCAGCAATCAAACAATAGGGGATTAATCACAGCAAACGAAACACAAGCACTAAAACCTTGTGGCTAAATCTAAAAATAATAATGAAGTCAATACATTGTAAAGCATTAAAGACATGAGTTTATGAGCAATTATACTTCTTTGGTCCCTTTTATATTCCTGTATATACCATTAAGAGATGCATCCTTAACTTTGTTACACTTCTATATTTGGAAATGGGCCCACAATACATCCTTTCTCATAATCTCAACTACAAACTCATTTGTTCTCTTCATCTCATCCACATATTTTTTTCACGCACTAGTTTTTGGACTTATTCTCCTACTAATCTACTAAAAACAAAAAAAAAAATATTCATCTCCCTTGTAGAAATCTCAAGAGAACAAATGGAGTAATTCATAGCATCATAAGTGATTCAATATCAAACCAAACTTGCTTGGTGTAAGTGTTGGGATCCACCTAGTGACTAGGTGGTCACGGACTCACGGGTCATTCTTGCCACCTACAGTTCTTGGGGGCAGGATTTCCTTGTCCCCCCACCCCCACCCCTCACACACACACCTCAAACAACTCCCAAGTGGCTTGCTTTTGAAGGTTGAACAAGTTGATCCAAGCAAGTAAGTTTAGTTAGACCTTAGTATTACAAAACCAAATAAATAAGATCCAATACATTACTCCCACAAAAATATTCTCATTTTCCACGTGATGAAGTCTTCTAGCAGTAGTTGTTCACTTTTTGTTGAGGAAAAAAGCGCTAGATTTCATTTTGTTCAAAAACAACTCTACTTGTGAGTGCTTTGACATCTTAGTTTTAAAAAGGGCGAGGCACACTGAGGAGTGAAAGGCCCTTAGAGCCTAGGCGCAAAGCGCAAGGCGAAGGCGCAAGTTTTTTGTATGCGAGGCGCACTTTTTTGCTAAAGATTAAAATTCAATTTTAATACATATATAACCCTTCAAACAACATGATATTCATATTTAAGTATCAACAAACTTGAAAACATTTATTATTCTTGCATCAAACACCACTTTAGCACAAAACTATTATAATGAGAATACGAAGAATTCTCAAAGTTATTTTCTTCTTCGCATGCCTTTTGTTTTTCTTAAAGAAGGAACGATTTTTGGAACTTCATATTCAAGTAAATTTGAGTTTTGATTCTTCTTTTTCGAACAAACAAGGATAATTAATTACCCAACCCAATAAGAAGGCGCACAGGGCGCATGAGGCGTGAAGCGTATCGAGGCGCCCACCTCTTGTAGTGGGCTTTGCCTCACCCAATCGAGGCGTTTTCAGCCGAGCATGAGCTCGAGGCGCAAAGCAAGGCGCGCTTTTTAAAACTAAGTTTGACATTTACTATCGCGTACACGCAAGTAAATGGGGTTTCGTTAGGTTAACGGCACAATTTGCGCTAAACATCGTCACATCTTATGACGTGGAAAATGAAGACAAAAAGGGTTTTGGACCAAAGACAAAATGAGAAAATTGTGTACATTGGTTTGCTCATGTGAAAATAAGACAAAAAAGCACTTACCTATAAAACCAGAGGGTGAGATTTTGAGGAGATAGACCTATTTCCTAAGAAACCTATAGGAGTAAATAATGACTTTTAAATTGGAAATTGCGAGAGCATGACAATCAAAATGATATAAACCGGAAAGAAATATATATATATATATATATATATATATATATATATATATATATATATATATATATATATATATGAATGATAATTGAAATTAACATTTTGAGAAAGAGTGATAGAAATACGTTGAGAAGATGTACCATCATATTTGATAACCAATTCGAAATTATGTTAAAGAGATATACAAGAGAACCAATTCATCTTACGAGACTAATGGATAATTATGGAGTTAGAAAAAAAAAATTGTACATGGTTTTATTGACTTGAAAAAAACATACTAGCTACTAAGAGAAGTATTTTGATTGGTAATAACGACAAAGAAGGGTATTCTCTAGAAATACATTAATATAGTGCATGATATGTATCGAGAAGTAAAGACAAAAGTTATAAAATATGGAGGAGGAATAGAAAAGTTCTCAATTACAATTAGCATTCACCAAGGCTTGGTCAAAGTCCCTTTGTTTTTGCAAGGACTATAAATAAAATTACTTCATCGATCTAAGGAGACGTGCCTTGGTGCATGTTGTTTGCTGACTACATTGTTTGGTAGATGACAGCACAAATTGAGTATGATTAAATGTTATTTTAGAATGATGGAGAAAAGTTTTGGAGTCATGTGGGAGTAAATGTTATTTTAGAACGATGGAGAAAAGTTTTGGAGTCATGAGGGTTTAAACTATGTAGAAGTAAGACGGGGTACTTGAAGTGTAACTTAGCACAAATGAAATCGAGAGAGACTAACACTTTGGGACCATATTTCAAAATGGTGGGGAATGGAAATATCCAAAAGGCGTGACTCATAGGATTAAGCGCATATTGATATTGACATTATTAGTTGAAAATTGGTATTAAAAACATAAGAGAATATATCATAGTCTTTGCTAGTGACGATCTCTCCGGCTAATTTGTTTTGTTCATGCAATTAACCTTACAATATATTGTTAGGATTAAGGCTTTGAAGTTGTATATCCACAACGGTATCTTTCCCAAATAAAAACATGAAATTATGAACATGAGAAATATTGAATCTTCCCATGAAACAAACCAATTGACTCAAATTAAGATGTCAAGATCTTTCAAATTTTTCAAAAAACAATTACACCCAAAACTCTATTATCTTTAATTTCCCTTTGTTTTCCCTGGAAATATCATCCCCAATGTCCACTTTACATTTCACACCTTAACTTTTTAAAGAAAGAATACAAGACAATATTACATTAAAAGAAATTTCATCGCACAAGAATATAGATGTTGATAGAGTATCATAATTCATAATAGAAGGAACTTATACTTCTATTGATACATTATTGACATATGAATGGTCAGAGGTGTGTGCCTAAGACCATAAATGTTAGAATGTGAAATGTAAACTGTGATGAAAGGAGTAATATGCTAGCAAGGAAGAAAACAATTATGGGAAAAAAGAGCTCCATCAGCACACCTTTTATAACCCAAGCCTTCATATATCTGACATGCAAACTCCCAATAGTTCCTAGGTTCAAGATTTGTGATAAAAAATGCCTATACAATAACACACAAATCATTATCTTTCACATAAATGGCCTACAATGAAGTAAGGAAAACATTCAAGATGACCATGTACCTTTCCTGCAACAGATATACTTTGAGAAGTTAGAGCTTCTGCAGCACAGATATTAGCATGGGCCACATTCTCAACATAGGTGAAGTCGGACAGAATATCACCACTGCCTAAAACAAACTGAATATTGGATATATAAAGGAGTTAACTTGAAAGAACCATGGGCATTGCAAAGCAAACAATGAGGCATAGCAATTTAAAATACAAAGACGGGATGAGGGAAGGGTGATATTAACAGGTACAATCCCACATTAGGGTCTTAGGCTGCTGTAAGTTCCTAATTATGGGATGATAATTATTTTGCACCCACCCCAGATTATAAAAGTATAATAGAAGCCTTTTTGTTCGTCTACTCAAAACTTTGCTCATGCAATTTCATCAAAAAAAAAATAGATCAGCAAAAAAAAAAAGTATATTTGGGTGTACTTACCTAATACCCACACTTCGCAATCAGAGATGGAAAAAATCTGACGCAAAATGCAAACTCAACCCGAAGGTCAAGGATTTTGACGAGTTCAAGTAAATGGTTTGACATGATATATTTTTTAACTAGGTTGGGTTAGGGCTGCAAACATCTATTAATCTGACAAATGACGCAAACTCAACCCGAAGGTTAATCGAAACAACCTCTTTGATATTATAAGGTAGGTGGGACTACGGGAGCCACTTAATAACATAAGGGCAATGGGATGTTTTTGTAATTTTTTCTAACCATAATTTTGTACTTTGATTGGCAAATTAAGTTCATTTGATCTTTGTTTATAAGAAATTATTAAATTTTACTTCCATATTTAAAAAATTTTTGTTTAAACTTAGTTAAATAAACTGCACTAATTTATGTGAAGTTATGGATGATGTTTGTTATCAATAGTCAATTAGAAAACATATTCTCTATCTTAACAAGGATGAGGTTACTTACTTTCGATCCCCAAAACCCCACTTAGGTGGGAGACTAGATGGAAATTTCTCAAAGACATTGAAGGTATTAGAATGTTGTATATTTAGACTAGTTGCATTGAATTGAAAAAGGAAACAAAAAAATAAAATTATAAGCAATTTAACTGTAAGTCAAATACGGCACGCTTAATTCACGAGTTAGAGTCATAATGGTAAACTGTTAAATCAGTCCCGATCACGACAAAAGTAATGATTAGTTCGATATGACGCATTGGTCTGTGTATTGTCAAACAATATATTTGATTTGTAACTCTTTAGTTTTAATATACTATTTTTAATTAAGGAAAAATTATAAGAAACTACCTTATCTATAGGTCTATTTGCAAAAATCTACCTTATATATTTTTTTTTTTTCAAAAAACTACCTAATATAATATATTTCTCTGCAAATGACTACCACTTAACAGAAAATGTTTAATTGACCGTTAAGTTTGAGGGTTTGACCAATCTGAGAGGTTAAGTAGTCTATGTGGCAGTATCTCATTAGTTCTCGTATTTTTAAATAATT
The DNA here is from genome assembly GCF_026212465.1 of Amaranthus tricolor. Classification (NCBI taxonomy): domain Eukaryota; kingdom Viridiplantae; phylum Streptophyta; class Magnoliopsida; order Caryophyllales; family Amaranthaceae; genus Amaranthus; species Amaranthus tricolor. The sequence goes on from NC_080056.1 coordinate 5,437,056, forward strand.
AAAAATTAAAACACATAAATTAAAAAAAGAAAATAAAAGATATTTGACGTCATTTTTACCCATCATAACGATATTTTTTCAGAAAACGGACGTCATAATTACCCTTATGGGATAACTCTTTCGAAAATCCAGTCAGAACAAGTATTTATTTTCGAAAGAGTTACCCCAAAAGGATAATTGCGACGTCCATTTTTTGAAAAGATATCATTATGATGGGTAAAAGTGACATTAAATATCTTTTTCAGTTTATGTGTCGGGAAATAGGTGAAAAAGTACTTGTTTCGACCGGATTTTCGAAAGAGTTATCCCATAAGAATAATCCTAAGTCGTGACGTCCGTTTTCTGAAAAAATATCGTTATGATGGGTAAAAATGACGTCAAATATCTTTTATTTTTTTTGTTAATTTATGTGTTTTAAGTTTTAATTATTTAAAAATACGAGGACTAATGAGATACTGTCACATAGACAACTTAACCTCTCAAATCGGTCAAACCCTCAAACTTAACAGTTAATTCACGTATTATATTAAGTGATACTGTGGTAGTCATTTGCAGAGAAATGTATTACATTAGGTAGTTTTTTGCAAAAAACACATACACAAGATAATTTTTTGCAAATAGACCTATAGATAAGGTAGTTTCTTATAATTTTTCCTTTAATTAATATTGAAAAAAAGTTGAAGTCTAGATTTTTGAAATTCTATAATGATGTTCTCATAAAAAAATTTGTAATGATCTCAAAATTAACTTGCTTTTAAACAGATTTATGGTGATAAAAAAGAACTTACAAAGCTGAAAAAAAAAACGTAAAAGTACCAATGGTAAAATTAAAAATAAAAGCTGAAGAGCTCTCTAAAGCGGTCAGGGGGAGAACTGGAGATTATAGAGCTCAAAAAGAAATATATAACATGGACAAATAATAGGTTGACATCCCTCTTTTAATTTGAAAAAAGGAAGAGAAAGTGGTTGGTCCACTATCCACCTCTCTTTCTTTTCTATTTAAAAAGTTAAACAAGAAATTGTCAGGTAATCACTTATCTAAACCTATATTGATGGACAAAGTAATAAACTTCCATGCCTCCATAAACTTAACTACATTGATGAATAGAGGGCAAAGCTTATTAGATGTTTTTTTTTTGTCGTAATTAGTGGAAGAATTTCGCAAACGAGTAGATAAAAGAAATGTGTGGATAAGATGAAAAGAGCGATTGAGTTTGTAGATGAGATAAAGAACGAGATTGAGTTTGTTGGATGGATTAGGAGAAAGATTCAGGGGTCATGGCCAAACAAGAAAAGCAAATTATAATTATTAGAAATATGAATTGTAAGGAGCATTCATCTCATGCATTTACTTTAGGAACCCCAAGAGAAATTTTCGAAACTTCACATCCAGATTCGAAGAAAAGAAAAAACAACAGATGTTTCTCCTACTTTTCTTTTTCCTCATATTTGCTTGATAAGTGATAGATCTTTGAGTTATAAAGCTGGAATTCATATTGAATTTAAGACATTTAAGAAAAATTGAGTAGCAAATTCATATTAAATTAAGATATTTAAGAAAAATTATATTAGCTCAACATTTGGCATTTTTCCATGTAACCGTACACATCTGACGATCTAGCTGAAAATTCGTTATATCTCGGACAGTATGCATCCGCCACCACATGTTTGCACTATGGTTAAGATAAAAGGGAGCCAACCTACCAACTTAATTTAAGATAAACTAACGCAAGCCAAATGAACACGTTGCCAATTATACTTGAAATCGAGTGCAAGATACTATTTCACAGGTTTTAGCAAGTTGTCTGCCTAATTAATATTCCACATCTACCCTTTTTGTGTCTCCAACAATAATATGCTAATATCAAATAAAAAGAGGGAGCAGCCAAAAATGAAAAAAAATTACACATTCCATATCATTGACAAAAGCAGCAGGTTTTCCATGACGTGTAGTTCATGAATTTAACTTATCAAAGTAAAACATTAACAATAATAATTCCCACACACACACCAAAAAAAACGAAAAGAAAAGAAAAGATAAATTTAGGAAGAGAGATCAGACATGGATAATTACCAGACCTTTGCCCAAACAGAATTTGCTTGATTCACCATGCCACGCACAAAATTTGTATCTGAAGGTCCAAAGACATTGCTAGGACGAAGAACACATGTCAATAAACCATCATGTTCGTTAGAAGATAAAACAAGAGCTTCTGCTTGAGCCTTCATCTCCGTTAACATATCTGTACACTGTATCAAAGTAAAGGGTCAACTGAAACCCACATCTTAAAGCAACACGTAAAATGAGAAAGAAATTCCTGCAATGCATACATACTTTCGGAGGGTAAGGCATAGACTCATCCCCTTTTCTTATATGATGAGAACCATCAAAAATGACATCAGCAAAACTGTTGTATATTAGTCGTTTGACTTTACACTCCTGACAAGCATTTATGACATTTTTGGCACCTAATTGACAAAAGCAAGATGAATTATAAATTAGTATCGGTATCACTTGATTCGCTAATCTCCTAGTGAATCGGAAAAGATGATTTATGGTCATTTTGGGGCTACTTTTGGGTCATTTTGGGCGAATCGCTGTTTCAAAAAGGGATTAGCCGTCGAATTATGCTACATTGATTAGTACTGTAGTAATTTTGCAACAAATTTAAAACTCCACCTGTATACACTTTTATCTAAGAAACAATTACCTTGAACAATATACATGTAGTTTTCATAAAGATTATACTGGGATGCATCACAAGTCCCAGCAACAAAAACGACAGACGCACCGTCAACAACTGCAAAATGGAACAATGTAATAGTAATTTAGTCATCAGATGATCAGATCTCAGTCTGCTGAAGTCATACGGCAACTAGAAGTAATATGCCAAAAGAAGATTGTAACAGTGAGGCAATTGAATCAGTGAACAAGTGTAACAAATGACTAGTCAACCCAAGACATAAACTAAAAGAAACCACTGCAACCAGTTTCTCCAATGCTAGCTACAGCAAGACCTTAAAATAAGAACTACAATGTCTAAATGACAGTAATAGGAAACTAAAACAAATCATTACAACAAGTTAAAAAACATCCTAATAAGTGCAGCTTATGGACTTTTTGGTGTGATTTTTGCACTAAAGAGTTTTAATAGCTCAACAAGAAACAATCCATTGCTAATAGCTCAGCAGAAATTCTATGTCAAAACAGCACAGGGATAAATATAGGTGAACCGTAAAATCAGATGTCATTCTCTACAAGGTTTTCGCCCGCACTTTCACACTAATTCCATAATAACATTCTATATCAACAAAGGCTACAAAATTATATTATGTGCAGGGTTTGGATGAATAAAAGAAGAAAAACATTTACTTAAAAAAAAAAACAGTTGTTACAGAAAAACTGCAGGATACAGCATGTCACACCCAACCAACAAAAATCCTTAACCTTTCAACTTTCCAATTCAATCCAATCATAGTTGTTAAAATTTTTCGATTCTAATCTATAGCTGATGTTGGTAGGATCTTATAATCCTAATTGGAATAAAATTTTGAAGAGGTTGGATCAAAGCACGATTCTACGATCCTATGATTCAATGCAGCAAAAACTCAGTGTCGATTATAAATAATTTTTCTTATGAACAAATCTTTCACTCATTTCTTTCATCTACACACTTATGCTTGAAAGAATTCCATAATTTAAATCTAAAAGTTACAATTCGTTACTGATAAAATTTTAAACTGATTATTGAATGATTTTCTTTCCTAACCTAAAAAAAAGTTGAAGAAATTTTATTTACAATTTTATCTTTTAAAATGAATATTTATGACTTCTGATTACAAATTTTAGTCATGTATAAGTTTATTTGTAGCTACCGGTATGATTCTGCCCCTATTGTTGATTTTAAGTAGGATCTCGATCCTCATAACTTTAATTCCAATCCTTTTAATCAAAAATTGAAGGAGTAATGTATGATAAACTTAGGCTTACAGGAATTCACCAAACATCAGAAGTTTACGGCCATTTTATAGTGCAAAAACAAAGCCGCTCATTTCTCCTTTCTCCACTGGGGTTCCAAATACAAATAGAAGCAATATCCTAACAAAATACTAACTTACTTATCATGACATAGAAAGAACAAAATAAGACCTTTGAAGAGATATAATATGACCACTGGAAGAAAAATGGAAGATAGATTGATGGGGAATGGTGCTTGCTATTTTAGTAAGTTGCTCTTTCACAATTAGGCTATTTCATCAAAAAAGAACAGGGAAAGACCTCACTTTCTGGTGGGGGTGACCTTTATATCAAGGTGCATACACTTCACAGATTTTTTTTTAAGTTGAATTACACAAGAGATTTGGAAGAAAACTAACATTGTATGACTTGCGTCCTTGTATAATTACTCCTTTACTATAGAAGCAGAGATAATCTAAAATTAAAACAGTCACAATGCTTTTCCTTGTAAACATAGTTTTAAAAAGTGCACTGAAAAACGTCTAGACTCTAGGTGAGGGTAGGTAATCAGAAAAACGCTTTTCTTATTCTAGGCAAAGAGAAATCCACGAGACGTAAGAAAGTCTGCACTTTTTTGCAGATTGTGTGCTTCTTGTTGCTTAAGTAGAAACACACTTGAGAGATGTGCTTTAAAACTTATCAAAAAAACAATTGTTTTGTTCAGATATAATCTTCCTTGTGCTTTGAAATCCTCATTGACCAAAATCCCTAAAGTAACTATATTAAATTTCTTGATTGAAAACCAAATAAATCCAAAACATGGAAAACCCTAATTCCAAAAGCTAGTTCAAAATAAATGAGTTATAGCCAACAAGTGTGACAGACACAACCTTTCCAAGTCATTCCACCTACGCTCTAGTGAAGCTTTTGCCTGTATATTTATTTTGTAGATCAAAAGGTCTCTCTAACCTACACTAGCCTTTTGGGATGAGTTCTTGTGTAGTTGTGTTTGATCTATAACATTGGTATTAAAGCCAACTTGGAGTAGTAGTCCATGGGAGGTGCAGTTGTGGCCAGCGTGGTCGAGATCAACGAGGACATTGGGCCTTATAGGAGTCGAATATAATGGATTTGAGGTCATTTCAAGGTATGAATCTAGTCTTACATTGAAGTTTGTCCAGCTAATGATATCTATAGATCAAAAGGTTAACTCACCTAGTCCTTTGAGATGAGTTCTTCTATTTGATCTATAACACATGTCACTTGTTTGTTACATCTCTCTCTTCCTTTTTATCTTAACTCAAAAGTCCTCTTCAAGTCCTTTGCTATTTCTCTCTCTTCCCTTTCTCTTTTTTTTCCTCCTTTTTCGTTACTCCCCTACAAATGCACACCCTCTCTAATATCTCTTCTATTTTCTATTTTTAAATCATGGTCACCATTCTAACGTCACGTGCACAAGCCAATTGACCCTCTTTTTACCCTATCAAACTAACCCAAGTCAATTGCATTAAAATCTAGTGAGGGGCATAGAACTGAAAATATAGTTGATTATTATATTATTAAGGAATTATTTTCGAGGCCCTTTTTCCTTTATTTTTTCTTCATTTGGAGCTCTATTCATCCCATATTAGTATATTACAAATTGCAAAGAAAATTATAAGATGTAATGACATTTGGGCAATGAACTTTGTTGTAGCTTCTAAGCCATCCAAGCATCACATATTAAATCTGAAAGTACTCCAAATACAACTAAACAAGTACATTTTTCTCCCTAAACATGTAAATAACAATACATAATTCAATAAAACCCACTTATTGTCCTCACAGTTTGATCATGACACATTCAATAAAACTCACTTTCAAAAGCAAACTCGGAGCAATAATTATTAAGCCTAAAAACCTCTTTGAAGCTTCCAAACTCAATTAAACACCTTTAAATCGTATAAATACATATAATCCATCAGCCCAAAACCAGTTGTTTCATATCATCCACTTCTCACTTGCCAAAAGCATACTCAATATATTGACTAATCCCACTATGTCAATAAGATAAAAACTATACCCAAACCGTACATAAGTACTTATCCAAATAGCCAAGGTAATTAGGACATAAGCCTAATTCTATTTCAAAATACATCAGTGTTAATTGAACTCTTCGTTTCACCTAAAGAACCTATATTATATCCTCGACACTACCACATTGATATGACACCAAAATCAATGAAATATTTTTGCAAAATAGTCAAGTCCAACGATTTGACACATGATTCTAGAAACTGATAAAAAGTATTCTTCTTGCTCACTAACTATATATCAAAACGTCTATAATAAACAAAATATATATTAAATTTGTTTATGTTGTGCCTTCCACTCATTAAAAACATGTTGCACCTTCAATCATATGCATAGGCCTTTTTTGCGGAGAGGAAATTAATCCAAAATTAGATTGCTCAATTTAGAGATCTCACCAGCTAATCTGCTATGAGAATGTTTGAAGATAACAAAGTTAGAAAAGAGAATTAGGCTATGTACTCTCATTTCAAATATTGTGATAGAAATTTTACTTAAAGAGTTGTCTTGGTCATTTTACTACTCAAACAAGTGATAAAATATTAATGTCATTTTTCTTGTTTCTGCAAGTTCAAAACTAGAAGTTATCATATGACTTTTACCAAACACCAAACCGTAATGCTTATCCAAACCACTTCATTCAATACAATATCAATTATCTTAATATATCCCACCACCAATTCTCTTATAAAAATATCCGCTTGTCCCTAAACACAGCCAAAGTGACGGAAAATAGAGGCCATTCAAGCCTTCACACAGAGCTGTACACTAAATAACTCATGCAATACGCCAACACTTCAAGACACCCCTATCGAAAATCTCTTTCTCTCCAACTAAACCTTGTACCACTTAAAACTAGTAGATCCCAATCAAATTACTGCCAATTTCTAAAATTGAGATAATCTCCTAACTTAAACTTCATCCATCAGTTTGCTCCACCAACATTTTACCAATGTAAAATTAAACACTTCTCATCACAAATGAAGAAAAAATTTAACAGCATTACTCAAATTCTATCAGAATAATACTCATGTTCTACGGCATTAACAAAAATACAAAATCAGACGACACAACAAAAATATGCAAACCAAATCTAATCATTAGGCAAGGTAAACAACGGCAAAAAAAGATCAAAATCAAGAACAATCAAGTTTGAAGAACCCTTGAACAAAATTAAAAGATGACCTTGAACAAGATGAGATTTAACACGAACATCGACTTGAGCATGACAGGCACGACCATCAGAAACAGCTTTCAAAAAGAGAGATTGCTGCTCGACATGAAGACTCGGCGAAGTATCGACGATTCGAACAATCCAATTGCCGTGTTCCAAAAGCCTCGAAACAAGGCATTTACCAATAAAACTCTGTCCACCGATAACGACGCAAGTTGTTTTAGGGTTTCGGATGTGATCTTCCATGGCTATGGCTATGGCTATGGCTATGGCGTCTCTCTAACTCACTGGAAATTGAAAGAGAAAGAGAGAACGAAGATGGCGGGGCAATGTGAAGGAAACGTAAAGATTCAATTTAGGCGAAATTGAGTGTAATTGAGGAGTGAATTTGGTGGGGACGAAGAAAAGGAATGGTGGAGCCACGGAAGGAGGGTAGAGAAAGAAAATGATTAGGGCAACGGCAACACCAACTCCACCAAATTTCAAGATTTAGAAGAAAAAAAATTAACCCATCCCAATTAAATGCATAATGCATCAAATATGGGATGTGCTACTAATTTTGCAATATATTTTGGTTTTTGATGATCCTTTCTAAATAGGAAACAGAACTAGTTGGTTCAATCTAGGTTTAGGGTCGACTGAAGCAGATTCAAGCACATATTTAATGGATTATTAAAGTATAAATGAATATCTGATGGATTAGGGTATAATTCGATTCGATTGAGTGGATAAGTTTCGGTGCGATTTGAAATTAACTTTGAATGTCATATTTTCAATTTATTATCGATTCAATTTTACTTCATTTTAGTATAAATTTTCGGTACGGATTCGGTTTGATTGGAGTACTGACTATGGTAAGACCATTAGCCTTTTGTAAGTAGATATATATAGAATTGTGAATTAATAATTTTTTACCATAACTAACCAAATTTGTTCAACTAAACTATTGATGGAAAAGGATTGTGACTCGATTTGAATCCGTGGATCCATATATGTTGTAAATTGTTTGGATATCAAAACGTTAGACCCACGGATTTAGATTGAGTCAAAATATGTTAATAAATGACTGATTTGGTCTTTTGATAGAACCAATGCAAGGACAAATCATGCCTAAAAATACCAGAAAACTTATCAACAAATCTAAACATCCCAATGTAAAGGAAAATAATTGTGGATGATTTAGTGATGCATAATATAAAGATGGTTGGATCTCAGAGTCCACCAATTAGTCGATGGAGGCTTGGAGCTTGACATACATTTACTTATGGCATAAGTGGAATGATGGAGATATGAGATTCGCACATTTCTCCTCTATATTGGAGAGGCATGTATTACACTCATCATTATCATCCTACCCAGTATATCCCGCTCTTAGAAAGCTAAGGTCAGGGTCTGGGGAGGTTAAGACAGCGACAACTCATACCCATAAAGGAGAGCGCGGCCAAAGGAGTCCCCCGACTCGAGAAAGATAAAGAGACGTGAAAAACACAAGCAAGACAATTTAAAGGCCTGTAGACAGAAGGACCACTACAAAAGAAAACAAAGAACTAAATAGAAAGGAAACGATAAGGGCAAGGGGTTGAGGGCACTAAGAGGTCAAAGGCCGGACATCAGTAATTTAAGACGTGGATATGACGTCTCCAACAGCTCGTATCCCTAGTCAGGTCCGCAGAGAGGTTTAACTCGTGCAAGTCTACTCTTATCTGTTCATCCCAAGTTCTCTTTGGTCTACCTCGACTCCTCTTACCATCTATTATAATGCTTTTTACCCTCCTCACAGGGGCGTCGAAAGTCTTCCTCTGCACATGACCAAACCACCTCAATCTATTTTCTCGCATTTTTCCAGATATAGGGGCTACCCCTAGTTTTTCCCTAAACTCTTGGTTCCTAATTCTATCCATCAAAGTGTGCCCACACATCCACCTCAGCATACGCATTTCAGTAACTTCCATTTTATGTTAGAAAATCTTCTTTACATGCCAACATTCGGTCTCATATAGCAAAGCAGGTCTGATTGCCGCCCTGTAGAATTTTCTTTTTAATTTGCTTGGGAATTTCTTATCACATAACACTGCGGTAGCTGCTCGCCACTTAAGCCAACCCGCCTGTATACGATGCTTTATATCCCGTTAATCTCCCCATCCCTTTGAATGATCGATCCCAAATACTTGTACTTGGTTGTGCTCTTAACTACTGTATCATCGATGGACACCTCTGTTTCACCTACCGGTGATATCCCACTAAAGTCACATCGCAAATATTCGGTCTTCGTACGGCTGATACGCAAACCTTTACCTTTTAAAGCTTCCCTCCACTCATTCATTTTGTTACTAACCTCCTCTCTAGTTCCTTATTTATTACACTATAAAGACTTAATGTGGGTCTATAAGCACGTTTTTACACTTGTCGTATGTATATGCAGAATGTATACGTTGTTTTTTAACACTATGATCTTTTCTCATAAGAGTGTTGCTGTAGTTTCTCATTTATCTCCCATTATTATATGATTTACATGTCACGTGAGTTAGGTGAATGTGTGTATTATATCCACATATATGGGCATACGAGCACATTCATATAAAGATCAGAGACTTTCATTTCTCGAGTTCATCAACATCATAAGCCATAGGTTGAGGTTGATCATGATGTTCCTATTAAAGTATATTAGCTCATAGCAAAAGTAGATACCTTTTGTTTGTTGTTTGTTGGCTTCGTGTTAATCTATATCGCTCTCATATTGCACATTCACTTGCTTATTATAAGGATGCACTAGATTATCAAATAGAGGATCGAGTATGAAAAAGGTCACTTGTCTTTTAAAAAATTATGACTAATATGTGTTAATGAGTTGAGTCGTGCTTTTTCTTATATTATGGTGACACAACAATTCAGGGTTGAGTTGTCCAACCCAGCTCCATGCGACACGAGCATTGATGCGTGCAAGTCGTTGATTGCCGAGGCATAGTGCCAGTGTGAAAACAAACTCATTCACTGTGCTATGTACAAAGGGTGTATGTCTTTATGGGTGAGTACATAACGTCGTACTCCTATGTATTGTTTTTTATTATGTAATTAACTTAAATTGTAACTCTATAAGTTAGTTTTAACTCGATCAAAACATTTTATCAGATGAGAATGAAGTTTGTGAGAATTTGAATTGAAAGTTTAATGCAAACTGCAAATTAAATATTAAGGAGACTTTAATATTAAATATATACCCTATTATAGTGAAAGCAAATTGCTAGTTAGAGTATCGGTTTGCATAAAAAAAATAGTACTTTAGCCAACGCTTCATTTCAAGCAATCATTCACAAGTCAATTGCTATTTCAAATAATAATGTTAATTTTGAGTCACTAACTGAAATAGCAGTTTGTGTTTTAAAGCATACTACTATTTTATGTAGCTATTTACTTACAATATTTTATTTCTCTAAAAAAACGAATCTACATAAAAAATACCATAAGAAATTATTTATTTCCACGATGCAAAGTTGAAATTAATTTTTTTAAAGCAATTGTCAAAGAAAAAATTCAATAAAATATTTATGTGTATTTATTTTTTTAAGGCATCAAGCCATTATTCAACTTTAGTAGTGGTGGTGACTCGGTCATAGTAGGTCACTAGTCTCAATAATTCAACCAAAAACAGATTCTCAAACTTACCCATCACAATTTAACATTTTATGTACCCCTATCATTATCAACCCATCACAAGATTATGACTTTGCTTACCAAGTTACTAAAAATCCAATTTCCAAACACAGGAATAGTCCCTAAAATAAGAGAAAATATTTTAGACCCATAAAATTAAGTTCAGTCCCACAATATTAAGTCTAGGAGGAAATATTTTAGACCCACTAACAATCAATATCGCGTATCTCGTTTAAAAGTTTTCTTATTCAAATTTATAAATAAGACACTTAAAAATCGTTCACTTAATTATACGGTATACTTTCTTAAATTATTTGTTACGTTACATGAATATATCTACTATAATGAAACTTTTTTCCCACTCTTTAACTAACTTTTACATTTACTTACCCATTAATTGAGATTACAATGATTTTTTTCATAAAAGGATTTCCCTTTCTTAATCCATATACAAAACTCTAATAGCAAAGCTTTTGAATATGAAATAGCTGTAAGTACAAGGTACAATTAACTTTTATTGCATAGAATCTATAAGGGTACCTTTATTTGGATTAAATAGAACTTTTCAGTGGCAAAGTATACCTTTATTTTATATAATCCTTCAAGGGTAAAAATGACCTTTATACATATAGACATATAGTCCTGTTGAAATCCTGAAAACTTTATACATCCAGATCCAGTTATCTCATACTCTCTATAAATTTGTTTAGTTCATTTAAAAAAATAGTAATCAGTATAAATTAATTTTAATAAGTAAAAATTAGTGTTATTCAGAAAAATCAGTGACAATTAGAAAAGTTCAATTACAATTTATTACAATTTATCAATTACAATCTGTAAAAATGAGTTTTATTCTGAAAAAATCATTTTAAATTAGCAATAATCCATAAAAATTAATTTTAATCAATAAAAATTATGAACAATTGAAATTAATAATTCAACTTTTCACCTATCTGATGTAAATAATTCCACTTTAGATTATTTTTAAATAATTAAACCTTTGCCCTTATTTTGCTATCAATATACTAATAGGGTATATTGATAACAAATTAAGGGCAAATATTGTATTATTATAAAATAAATGTTTATGCTGTTAGCAAACTAAAGACGAATGTTTGAATTATTAAAAAATAATCTAAAAGTGAAATTATTCACAGAGAATAAATGAAAGATTGAATCAATTTTTTGTAAAAATTAATTTTAATTGATTAAAAATCAGTTTAATCAATAAAAATCAAATCATACATTCTATTAATTTTATTGTATAATAACATAAGACATTTTGATTGTGAGCATGACATTTGTCTTTTTTTCATTGGACGCTATTAATGAAATTCGAATAATTGACATTTTTTTTAAATTTACCATATTTATAAATTTGCATTTTTGAAAAAAATTTATGCATTGATGGATGCAATAAATTATAATTATTCCAATTAAACTATTATATATAAATGTACTGTTTAAAAAATTATATTAAGAAATGTATGATGTACTATGTAGAAAACTATATATTATCTGATAAATTATCGGAATTACACTGTAATATATATGATGTAATGTTTAAAAAAGTATACTGCGAAATGTATGATGTACTATGTAGAAAATTGTACTGCATAATAAATTATATTTATTCCAATTATACTACAATTTAGGAAATTACTTGAAGTACATAATTGCCCTTTTTTCCGGCTATTGTTCTTTAAAAGTTAAATGACATAAAATTTATTTAATAGATCATTAAGATCAATCATTTTTACATTGTTAGACTACCATGATTAGAATTTTGAATTTTAAGAAAAAAGTCAAGAATGTTGAACCAAATGGCAATTTGGCAACAAATAAATTAATGCAAAAAAGCAGTCAATTGTAATCAGTCTGTATGCAATCAGACTATATCAGCTGCCAAATACAGTGCAGTAAAAATAAATTAACTAAAAACATTGTCTGATTTTCGATAATGTAATTATTTCTTTTTAAAAATATATTAACACTTTAATGACAAAAACTACAATATAAATAAAATTTAATATTTTTAGTAGTCTAAAATTTTATTAAAATATTAACATATTTAAAATTCGTGTATTATAAGAGTCAAATTCTATTTATCCCACAGGCCACAGGTTAGAGGTGGATACAGTAGAAGGAACAAATAAAAAGTGGACGTGCCAAAAGTAAAATCCCTCAATTTTGTTTCCTACTTTTTACTCCCTCCCGCGTTTCTCTCTCCTCTCTCTTTTTTCCTTTGGGTTGGAGGGGTGGTTGTTAAGGTGTTGGGAGCAAATGATTTCAAAGCTTCCACATGCTATGGCTTCCCTTCCTTGTACTAGGGTTTGTTTTTCTCTTTCTTTTCCTTTTTTCTTTTACTATTTGATTTTTGATTCTTTTTTCTTTATAGAAGAATGAAATTCTATGGGTTTTGGTGTGATTTAACGGGTCTTTTGATTTCCAAGTCATGGGATCTGTTGAAAATGTGAACCCTTCTGTTATACATGCTGGGTATTAGTCAAAATTTTGTGGATTATGCTTGTTTTATTTTTAATTTTTTTGTTAATTAATCATGGGTACAAAGCTTGAATTGATTTGGAAATTTAAATACTTGTATTTTTATTAAGTTTGTTTGTTTGAAATGCTCTCTAACTTTATTGGATTTCGGATTTTGTTTTATATTATGAGATGCTTTACATAATTGGTGTATTGAAAGTGTATAATGCTGTTAGAAGTTTGGTATCTAGATGAAGAGGTTATTGTTGATGTTGCCTGACATGCTTAACTAATCAAATTGATTGTGTATGCAAATTTTATTTTGGGATCTCAAATTTTATGTAAATGTAGTATCTTTAACTAAACATGCATTATTGGTTTCAGGTCGACCAACTTATGTGGTTTCCCTCTTGTGTAACGGAGTTTTGGAAATGTGTGTTAATCTATTGTATTGTTAGTGGTGATAGGTTTTATGTATTTTGTACTATGAATTTACCTGTTGACAGGAATAATTGTGTTTTGTGGGAAGTTTGCTTTGTTGTAGACTGATGAGCGAATTAATGTGGTTATTTTGTGCTGAAATTTCAGGTGAGGGGTGGGGTTAGTTTATGGGCTGGAGCGAGGCAAATTTGCCTAAGGAAAGGTCTATTGTATGGATTGATGCGCTGCTTGTCTATTCCACTCAAGACCTTGCATGTAGCTGGTCAGTCTCTTGGAGTTACGCGATTGCTATGTAACGTTTCGTGTATTTCTGCTGCTCTGCAGATTGAATTGGTGAGATAATCTTGTAGATTTTATTGATTTTAATGTGCATAATTTGAATGCAGGTTTTGATTTGTGATGGTTAGTGGTCCTATTGAGGTGATTATTAGTTTTGTGCGCTTTACATTAGGAAAGAAGTGAAATAGTGACTCTTTAAGTGAAAGAATAGAATAAAAGAAAGAGAATGAACAGGTGATAGGCAACTTTAAATGACAAGAGAAGTATTCACCTTTAAGTTAATCTGATAAGAAATTTGTCCTCTTTTCCCAAGATATGCTGTCATTGTTTTTCTATGTTATGAGTTGTGTCAGATCTAGAATTGTTGGTCTAAGCATAAAAACCTAACTAGATGATGACAGTGTGAAAAGTGAGGACTTACTTTTTACAATTTAATAAATAATTCTCATATTTCATACTTCTCCCTCGATTGGAAAATTCTTTTGATGTTAAGACCATGATGGATGCCTTTTCAAATAATTTAGATGTTTTCAACCATCCCTTGTTGCACCTGGCGTTTTCCCTTTGCATTTGATATTTGTTCTTGTTGCCTCGAATGCTCTTGAACTAGGACTCCTAGAAACATGAACGTTCAATGAAAGATGGATTTGGATGTGTCTGGAATTACATTAGATTTCTACGCGTATGACTTTGTCTTTGAGAAATGCTTTTGGAAAGTTGAGATTTCTTATGCACCGATTTTGTTAGCTTCTTAAGTTTGACTTTTTAAATTTGACTTAAGAGTCAAGACAATTGCTCCAATGTTTCTGTTAATTTATCCTTTTCTAAGAAACTGAATTAGACCATTTATACGTCGAAGTCCAAACTAATGTTAAATCTTGATTTTCGACCCATAAAAAATGTAACAGGTCGATCAAATTAAAAATTTTCTTTTTACATTGATTCTCCAAACCCTGCCTAGGGAAAAGCCAATCAGTGGCGTTGACGCATTGGGATTTGGGATAATGAAATGTTGTTGCATAAGTTGTTTCATGATAATTTATATCAAAGAAGGTGAGCTCCTTCAATTATACCATACTTTCATCCTTATTGTAAACCTTCAAAACTCCAACAATTTACCTCTAAACTTTCCAATTGATGTCCTTAGTGGTGTACCTTACAATGTTATATATACTTACATTTTGTGATTATTACTCCTATTAAAATGATATTAACAACACATGCTATTGGATGAGGGTGACAATACATTTTTGTCTCCTTGTGAAGTTTTAAAATGTTTTAGTTCTCAAAGCTATATTGCTGTAGTACTAGTAAATAGATAGGGTATTGGGTGAGATAGAGTCTAAATTGTTCATAGTGATTTGCCATGTTGATGTGTTGGTTCATGTAGTTGACCTCGTTGTTGGGATCTAAGATTTGGCATTGATGTTGTGTAGCCAACACCTTATTATTACCGGATTAAGACTATGATGTTGTGGTGGAGACCTTCCAAAATGTCCTAGCTTTTACTTTAGACGTCATCTCGGAGCATAGATATAATGTATGCATGAGTAGTTTCCGTCATTTTTATAAATATACATAGGGAATTTGGAAGTTCTTTTCTCAAGAGTTTACCCTAAAACATATGTGCCCATTATTATTTTTGGTAATAGTTTGAGGCGTTCTTTTTTGGATAATTTCTTATCCTTGACCAATCTCGAATCTCTCTGACCTATTTGGAGGTTTCCCTAGTTTTACTCCTTGGAGCAAGTCTCTTTTATTGTGTCCCTTACTCCCTTGGTTTTTGAGAGTTTTGATGGGGTGAAATGGGTGTTGTGGCCTATGGGCCCATCTTCTTGTGGAGTCACATCAATCATTGTTCTTTGTGTTTTACTAATGGGCCTTTTGGTGCTTAATTTTGGGGAAATGTTGCTAGGGGATTATGAAATATTTTTTTTGATAGAGAAATGGTAAGTACAAGGGAGATCACATACTGAGTTTGCATTGGTTTGCTAACCAAGGAGAAAGGTGACCGGTGGTTCACTTTTGGAACCTAGGAAAGAATGACCAATAATCTTGTTTAGTTTGTAATCCTCTGCTGCAATGGTGTCATTTAAACTAGTCGACTCTTTGTTCGGCTCTAGGATCTCATCTTTTTCGTCTCTATGTTTCTGATGTGATTATTTTAATATAGTATACTGAATAGTGTGTTTCTGCGCAGAATTCTTCCTTTTTAATCACACTTTTTGTTCTAAAATTTAGATGGTTACTTATTTTTCTTGGTCTCGCTTGAGTCTTTATGTCCTGATTTCATTATCTGAGGAATTATTTTTCAAATTTTTTATACTGTAGATGCCAATATTTTTGAATAACTCATCCTGCTGATATTTTAATATCTATTACAAGAATCAAACTTTTTTGTGGATAGGTATTCTTTGCAGCTAAAATATTACCCTCTTCTTATCCTTAGGTTCCATGTCTTAGGGATAATTATGCTTATCTCATACATGATGAAAACACCGGAACTGTTGGCGTTGTTGACCCTTCTGAAGCTGTACCTATCATTGATGCATTGACTAAGAAGAATCGAAACCTAAATTACATACTGAATACTCATCATCACTTTGATCACACTGGTGGGAACATTGAGCTGAAAGAAAGGTACGGTGCAAAGGTATGAAATATGGTATTAATTTCTGTTTGATGTATTAGCTAGCGGTCAGTTGTGATTGAAAAATGTGGTCTATGCAGTAGCTGAATAATACTATAGGATACCCATCCCTTATTGTTTATACTCTTAAAATCTTTGCACTGTTTCTCTTTATTAATCTGAATCTGGAGTAGTCATCAGATCACTGATGTTGATGTTCAGCAAACTCATAGCACAAAATGTTTTCTGGCTGGAAGCATTTAGCTCCTAAATATGATGCATCAGTCCTTTTTTTACTTGTAGGTGATTGGCTCAGGAAAAGACAGAGAGAGAATTCCTGGGATTGATATTGTGTTAGACGATGGTGATAAATGGATGTTTGCAGGCCATGAAGTTCAAGTTTTTGAAACACCTGGCCATACAAATGGTATTTTCATATCTACATCTGTCCTATTGCTGAAAATTTTTAATTTGGGAGTTTGCTTTATTTACTCTTGCTGTTCTGTTCAAGTTTCAAATAAGGTCAAGTCACAGTAAATGTAAGGAAGTTTGGTTTGTTTTGAATTTTTGTTATGATTGATAATCAGCATTGGTGTGCACTGAGGTAGTTTGTGGCTGATCTTTTTCACTCATTCACTTGTTCATGGTGATTTTTGCGCTCTCCTATCAGGATCTTGCTTCTTGATATTAAGTATGCAATGCCCTTTTGGATCAGATGATAATAGATATTTCATTACTCCCAAATCCATTAAGTGGCTACTACCTATGCATAGTTTAGGGGTTTGAATGTACGCAACCTTATGATAACATGGAGGTTATGTTTGATTGACACTCGGATTCTGTATGATCATCAAAATATTAGAGCTATGTTCAATCACTGAATTGAGTAGTGCGGGACTGTAAAGTGCAATCATAGTCATTATATGCATCATATCCATCGGAAAAAAGAATTAATGAACGATCATCTTAGTTAGGAAATTGAAGGAATGTTAAAAATCTTTCTGTACATATCACATTTTTCGTATTTTTTAAGTCCTAGGTCGGGCTAATGGCTAAACAGCATGGATACATGATACAGTAGTGATCTTCAATTGTCTAATTTCTGATAAGTGTAAAAAGAGTATATAGATGCAAATCAATGCTTTTCTTGAAGTTTCATATTGCCTGTTATCATCTGTATTGCCGTAATTAAAGTTTCTTCATCTTTTATAATTTTTTCAATTTTTTAAAAATTTGACAGGACATATCAGCTTTTATTTTCCTGAATCTGGAGCGATCTTCACTGGAGATACCCTGTTCAGCTTATCTTGTGGGAAGCTTTTTGAAGGAACACCTGAAGAGGTACTGTCTTTATGACTTTCCCTTGAAATATGTTATGTCACTCAAACTAAGAAATTCATATCCATTATGGATATGTTTCCAAGCATCAGAGCAGTTTTAAGAAAAAATTATCAAGTTTTTCGGCCCGAATTGAAGTGTCAAAGTGTCCTACCATGTCTCAGTGTGGAGAATCCAACGCGGGTATTGAAGTAAAATGCAAAATCCGAGTAGCTGAGAATGTATTTACATTTTTTTTGCCGTAGTATGTCCCAAGTAGAGGTGTTTAACGGGGCTGGTCAACCCAACGGGGCAAAGGTCGGGTTATATTTTAACGGGTCATTAGTGGGTCGGGCCATTTAAATTTGACATGACTCGCCCCCAACCTATTCATATTTTGACCCAATCCACCTCCGACCCGACCCGGCCCATTAAACACCTCTAATCTCAAGTCTGTGGGCACTTCTGTCTGCATTTTAGTAAATTTGAGTAAATGTTGCGTGAGAGTTGAGTTATGACGATTAACTCCTATTAATCTTGCTTAAAATCTTATGGTTGTTTCTTTCATCATAAAAATGTTTTGATTGTAATTTTTATCTCTGGTTTAGATGTTAGCTTCTCTGGAAAAGATTATGTCATTGCCAGATGACACAAGTATATATTGTGGGCATGAGTATACCTTGGTAAGCACTATATATATATATATATATATATATATATATATATATATATATATATATATATATATATATATATATATATATATATATATATATATATATATATATTTATTTATTTATTTATTTATTTATTTTTGTAATTTTTATATGCCTTTTGTGCATGTGTTGGGCTAACGATTGGGATTATCATTCTACAGAGTAATTCAAAGTTTGCGTTGTCTATAGAACCAAATAATGAAGCCCTTCAATCTTATGCTTCACGTGTGGCCCAGTTGCGCAACAAAGGATTGCCGACGGTAAATTCTCGCTCTTGTTTGGAAGCTGATTTTACTAGAATTCTATAACCAATCTTGGGCTCTTTTTCTCATCTAATTCATCAATTGCGTTATTCTCTTAGTCCCCATGAATTTGCAACACTAGAATGACACAAAGATTAAGGATCGGTGGGGACATTAAAATTTTTTAATGATATGAATGGTATTAAAAGAGAGAGAAAATGTGTTGATGAGGATAAGATATGTTGCAAAGTTAAAAGAGACAGACGAAAATAGAAAGTGTTGTTTCTTCAAAGCGACAAAAGGTGTATTAAACAAGCCTGATTTTAACTATTATGCGCAGAAATGCTTCAGGGTCCTATAAAATTTGATGAAGGGTTAATGTGCAAATGTACAATTTAGTGTCACATGATTCATTATTTTCCTCGCGAATCGCGGGATAAAAAAGCAAATTATGGTCAGTTTTGAGCTATTTTTGGGTCATTTGAGTGAATTACGAATTCAAAAAAGCAAATTAGCTTCGTATTATGTTACACTAGTACAATTAATTCATTGAACTCTGCTTCTTTACTATTTAAGCTACATATCTAATGGATATGAATGAAGTTTATTTCGGTTCACACACCTCAACATAACCCGATGATAACATTTTGTGCAGATACCCACAACACTAAAATTAGAGAAGTCCTGTAATCCTTTCCTTCGTACTTCCAGTTCTGAGATCAGGCGTTCATTGAACATTCCAGCCACTGGAGATGATGCTGAAGCATTGCGTGTCATCCGCCAAGCAAAGGATAATTTTTAGCATATCATGCGATCGTAGATATATTTGTGTACCGAGTCTCAGCTTTCAATTTCAATGTTCGGGTTCATGTTACTATAATGTAATAATTGTATTTTGGTTCCGCAAAAAAATCCATCACGTGGTGATATTTCTGTAGTTAATTTCTTGGACGATAGGTGTGATCATCCTCTTCAAGATTTTGCTTCTCCATCATCGTTATTCCATCCGTTCATCAATGATTTGGTTGACATTATCTTGTTACCTCTTTTGAGATGATTAGGATGACATTATCTTGTAACCATTTCTTTTGATTTAATTTAAAGGAAAAAATGTCAATACACGACGACACTATCAAGAATTTGAGATTCAATTCAAGTTAGGTAAGTACTCGTCTGTTTCATTGAGATTGCTACACCATTATGTAGCAATTACAATGGCACGAAACAAATGTGGTTTGTGCACTTTTGCAGTTACTAGAAAACCTAACATGAAATTATTGCTATTATGGTTAATTTGTAGCTTATGTTTTTTAATTGGTCAAACAGCAAAAAATGTATTTGGTAATAGTTTTTTAAGATGGTTGAAAAGCCAATGATTAAATCAAAACTAAAAAACTAAATTCAGACTTTTTAACTTACTGTTTCTCTAATAAATACTTTACTAATAACTAAACTTTTTTATAAAAATCTTTATAACTTAAACAATTGATTTATTAGCTAGTAAACCAGTTAATACTTTTAGCTGATGAAATCGGCCAACAACTCTAATTAACAATTAATTGCCAAACAAACTTATTGAGCTATCCATACAGTTAAGGTTGTCGATTAAGCTCATGAGGTTGGGTTTCAAATCAAGTGTTTCTAGCATAAATTACACGTACTTTGATTAACATGTTGATTCTATATCATTTGGTCATTTTCGGATGAGGTTAAAAGAAATGAGTTTTAAACGGGCTGAATATAATTTGTCCACAATTATAAATAGTATAACTAAATCAACGTTGCCTAAGCATAAAACCTTTACACTTCCAAATTAGGAAACTAATAAGTTTTATTCGAGTGTGTTCTTAGAACTTCAATTGCAGAGTGAAGCAATTTGCTCGAACATGTTACTTGACTCGGTTCAGAATGAGACCCTCAAGGTTACAACACAGACAGAAGGCTATCAAATTATAACAATCTCGACTTCGTACACAGATAAAGATTCAAATGTTATGAAGGAAAGTCGTATCACCATTCACCACAGGCACCAAAAAGGACTTCGGCTTAGTAATTAGTCGTTGAAAAGCTCCAAGCGCGTTGAAAATTGCTGGACCGACTTTTCATAATTCATCCTGCAAATTAAACGACGAAGTTCAGCAATCGCGTTTTGTTTCACTTGTGAAATATCCTCGGAATTTGGAAGAGAGCGCACAAAATGAACCACGAAACCGAGCATACAGGCTACAACTAAAGTCTGGTATAGAAAGTCATTTAAAATCTAATATGTTCCATTCTGTTACCCAAAATAGCAAATCATTTAAGACGAGACTTTTAATTTACACCGTAGATAGCAATTAGCAGGTTATTGAGAAGTACAAGCTGTACTTACATGATAGTCGTCCAAGTAATCACGAGGGTCATGCTGCAACAAAGGAAAATTAAGATTAGTGATCAAAACTGCATATCGATTTCTTCGTGATTGTCATCAAAGTCATAAAATTCATTTAACCTAAGCCCTAAACAGTAGGTGAAGCTTCCTTCACCAGAGACGTTTTATCTGTACTCAATTTTAGTTGTGCATTAAACTTCCAGGCTCTACCCATCATAGAACTTGCACTTATTCAACTTATAGGAGTGTTTTGGTAGTTGGCTTTTGTGTAGACTTTTGGGTTGACTTTTGGCTTTTGACATTTTGGTCGGTCAAAAACCTAAAAAAACATGGTAAATGACTTGTCAAAATCAAAATGAAAAGCTGCTATGGTTGACTTTTAGCTTGTTGACCCACTAACAGCCAACAACAATGCCTAATTTCGCCAAACATCTCCATTGACAGTTTGTCAGCTAGTTTAAAAGCCAATAAAAACAACTAACACTTTCAGCTGGCTAAACAAACCAACTAACAACCAACAACTAACAATCATTTGCAAAACACCCCTGTTAGCTTTTTTGTAAACTAATCTAAATTATAATTTAATGTTATACACACTCATTCATAGGGTTGAATTTCCTCTTTTCATGCATCTAACGTGATTGCAAATGTTTTGTATCAAACCAAATGAGCACACTTTTGGTCTATTTTTGTAAAAATTGAACGCAGTGCCATCTCTTGTCCATATTCTCGAGTAAATGAACAAGAAAAATTAGAGATTTAGTGTAATACCCTTCTCCGCCTTCTATCGCCCCGACGCTGGTCTCTCTCTCTTCTCCTCCTTTCACCTTCTTCCCTTGCTCTTTGAGCTTCCTGCAAAAGTGAAAATCAGCTAAGCAATCTACTAAAGCAAGCATCCATATAGGCCTTAACTATGATTATTGATAATCGTCACCTCTTCTTCCCGAGCCTTTCTCTCTTTCTCTGCTTCCTCAAATGCATCCTTTTCGGCCTGTCATTTTTTCACAATCTGCAGTTAATGCAAACCATAGAGTTTGACACAACAGAAATTTACAGAAAGAAATTTGAAAATTCTATTCTCCATATTGTTCAAGGAGTGTATGGTAGTACCCAAGTTAGATTGGCTACTGGGGTAGTTCCAATATTCATATGTTACTACCTGTTCCATTTCTAACTTTATTATGTTTGGTTGGAAATAAAAGGAAGGAAAAGATCCAAAGCAAGTAGATGAAAGAAATACGTGAATGTTAATTAGATGGGGGAGAGATCGAGTTTGCGGGTGAGATGAGGAGAAAGTAGGCTCTTGTCAAAATTTGAAAATGAAGCAAATTCATCGAGATAAGCTTAAGTAGCAAACTCCATGGGATAGACGAGTATACTAACACTGATTAAATCCTTAACATGGAAGCGCTGATGTACTACCTAAAAAAGATATGGATCTTGAATACTAGAGGATGTCATTGAAGTATGGGAATTTCAATGACTATTAACTTTTTCGCTTAACAAGAAATTCAAGATAGTTCCCTGTAGATATGGAAGAAATTATGGTCATTGCCTCGTTAAATTAGGTCTAATATCTACAGCATTTAGACTAAAATTTCAACTAATAAATACTAGTATTTCATTGTTAGTTCTAGAGAATAACATGTAATAAGCAATACCATCTTATTACAAATATGTCAAATAAAAAGATAAAAGCCACAACTCACCTCTCTGTTATTGACAAAATAATCCTCCACAATCTGTTTTGCATATTGTGGATCATCACAGATTAAGATGTTGTCGAAAACTGAACCAGCTTTGACCTGCCATTCCACGTCTATGTTAAATGTCAAATGTCAAGGATAAATCTTACAGCAAAAAACACCTCTCCCAACTAGTAGGAAAAACTTGAGAACTCTGTTAGACTACATAACATATCTTGGAGCCTTTACCATTAGCTTAAGCTTTTGGTTGAGTTGGTTCCTTCACATAGTATCAGAAGCTAGTGTGATAAGAGGTCACGGGTTCAAATCTCAACCACCCTTCATTTAAAGTGGAATGTTTAGCGCCCTGTACTGATGGTTGAGGCTCTAGGATATGCTATACATTGTAACACCTTTGTCAAATTCTTAGGAATTGTCTTTTTTTTGTTTGGTTGAACATAAAAAATTACAATTGACACAAGAATTTAGATTTTCTGATTCTCCCCTTGGTAATTAAACTCCTACATTTTATAGGAAATTCAAATTCCTCTGGAATTTGCACTTCCTATAGTGAGCCAAATTATGTCAACCAGACAACTACCCAAAGCAATTCTTGAGAATTAGAAATTCCAAGGGAATTAACTTGCAAACAAACAACTCCTAATAATATTGCAAATTTGCATCTGTATCCTTAAATCATTAAAAAAAATTTTGAGGATTGCATTAGCATCATATACTCAAGTGACACACATTATCAATTATGAACAAACCCTTGAATACTTAAGTGGACGGTACACGGTTTGAACAAATTCTCACTAGGGTTGAGATTTGAGAGCTTAATGAGCAGCTAACCACAAAGTTTGTTAGGAGATAAAGTGGTAGACTATTTTGGTCTTCATCTAGTTATCACAATCTATGGATAAACTTGAACTCTAACAACAGAGGAGGACCCAAAATTCTTTAGAGCTCAGTGCCTTAACGTGCGGGCGGCCGAGTACATCGGGTCGGTCACTTTCTAACAGTTACGCAAATGGTGACACTTTTATAAAATTAGAAGCGAGATTTTGATGCTTTACTAAGAGTGGGCAATTCACACTAATAGAATTTAGCTTGGGCCCACTCTCCAGTCCTTAAAGAAGTACCAGCAATAAGAAAAGGTTGCAAATCTAACCTGCCAAACCTCAATACCAACATATTTAATGGGTCTTAACACATAAAGATCTGGATCATCTTCAAACTCTGACAGAAACAAAAAGAGAACGAAGAAAAATTGTCACATCGTAAAACCAAGGAATTATTCCTTTCAAGTCGAAATTTACGATTTAGGAGCAAAAACAACCAATACCTGGATTGTCAACCCACGGAGTCTTCCATTTTCCTTTGTAGTTCGGGTTCTTGACTTTCTTGAGCCAGTAATATTTCAAAGCAAAACAAACGCAAACCCAGTTAACAAAAGTACTCGCAGTGCCATACAAACCTACAATTCACAAGCAACAGACAAAATCACCTTAGGCTTCCATGGTCCTTTATAAGCAGGATTTGGAATCTTCGGGGGTCGCCATATTCCATCATCATCTTCATCCCAGTAATCAGGCTAAATGTAATGAAGTCACGAAAGTAAGAATTCTGAAGATATAATAAGTACATAGACTATAAACCAACAAAAAACTTTCGAAGTTATGAAAGGACAAGCATAAATGTTTTTCGAAAACAAATTTGAATTCAAATATTCATACTTTGTGGATATCGAACCTTTTAAATATAATTAACTAGATTAGAATACTAAATTAACTCTATAAATTATATACAAAATACATGACAGGCTAAAGATTGAACCTTTTTGGCCTTAGGATCAGGTATCTCAGCTGGAATTGAGTCATACCCCTGCAATATCAGCAAGACATCCCTGATTAACAACGTTTTCTGGTGACTCGAGTTTATTTACTGCATATAGAATTGTACCTCGGGCTTTACAGCATTAGGGTCATCAATATATTCTCTATCATCCCAGTCTGCCGGCTGTGCACGAAGATAAGATAGATGTATTAAAAGCTTAACAATTCAAAGTAATACAGAGTAAAGAGAAAGAAAGAAAGGTCAATACATCCAAGATAAAAGAAATCATCTCGTATAAAACAAGTCGAGGTTTGGAGTAGGAAGCAAAATTTCAGCTATTGCTATGCGAAATTCTAAAACCACGTCGGTTGAACTACAGTTAGAAGCACACATGATTCTAATCTTCCCGCGAATCGTGAATCGGAAAAAAGCGAATTATAGTCAATTTTAGGCTATTTTTCAACAATTTTGAGCGAATCCTGAATCAAAAGGCGAATTAGTTGGAGAATTATGTTATACAGATCAAAAGCAAAGATAGATGACAATACAATGCCATAAGCTTCTAAATTCATATTAATACATTTGAATAGGAAAAGTTCTGTGACAACCAAGTCTTAAAAACAAGCATCTGAATTCTGAAGAATCATTAGATGTACTAAAATTAGTCGCAGCTTATACCTTTTTGGCCTTAACATCTTTAATCTTTCTTGGTGGAAGAATATCCCAGTCTGTATACAAGCTTCCTGAATCTCTTTCCCGATTGTCGACCAGTAAACTGTATGATGCATCAGGCCGAAGGATGAAGGTATAAAAATGTGTCAGTTTGTCGGTTTCACATTCCAGATCCTTCCTGATGGGATAATTCTGTCCTTGATAGGAGACTATAAGATGAAGCTTTTTGGTTTGTGTGCCACAAAGATCTGGTCCAAACATCAAACTACAGCAAGGAAAATGAAAAAAAATGATTTTAAACGAGCAAATCATAAAGTAACAGCATAATATACATTTAGAAAGAAAGAGAGGAGATATCAGGCCAAGACTTCCTAAAGGAATTCATACAAAATGTCAAAAATATATGACTTTATTATACGTTGATAAGAGAGTGATATAGACATGGAAGAAGCTGATAGTTAAATAAGGGGACTATAGAAGTTACAAAGAAGTTTAACAGAGGGTCTATTAGACATAGGAAATAAATTTTCTCCAAAAATCAATCTTTGCAAGATTTGGAGGATAAGAGGTGTAATTAACCAAAAGATATATTCATTTCGAAGTGTAGTTTTTTATAAAACATTTTTTCTTATTATATACTCATATAACATTGGGTAAGATGCAACTTCACTCAGTTTTTCTCGTTGCAGGAATCTCCCTATATGGGGGTCTTTCTCGAGCCGAGAGACTCTTTAGCAGTTAAGAGTATGGATTGCTGTTTTCATCGCTCCTCAGACCCTAATCATAGTTCCTATGAGCACATACACGGGGTACATGATGATGATGAATTACTTTTTGAAAATCAAAATTCTAGAACTGTCTGTGGAAAGCTAAATATACTTTTGTCTGATTTTGCACTTAGTCCACAGTCCACGCCTTGACATCTCAGAAAGTGAAGGACTATTCACATATCCTATTCAAAATCAGGGTAGTAGGCATGGCCTACAGCTTCATAATTATAATGCTTAAAAACGCTGCTTTGCAGTTTCATTCCTTTCATTACCAATCACTGATTTGTGATTTTCTTTTTTGAATTAACGCTGCACAGGGAATTGCATCACTAGTAAGTAAAATTAAGAGTCCCTAATCACTTCACACATCATCCTCATCATAGTGCAAAAATGCCGAAAAGGGTCGTGATCGCGGTTACGATACGGTGTTGCGTTAGCGGGAGTTATGTAGTTATCGTAACGAAAAATATCAGCCCAAAGCTTGAGATGTCCCTTTAAAAGGCAGAAAATGCGGATTTTTTTTACACATTTACAGCGTGGGAAATATCGCTTAATTTTTTAAAATCCTTGACGACACAACCGAAGCTAATGCGAGGTATGACCTTGTTTTTACTCTATGATTCTCATACACTCAAGAGCACAGGATCAAAGAGTCAAACAAAAGCACTAGCGTGCTCGTTAGTTTCTTATCTCTCCTTAGTTTTTCACTTTCACAGCCCTCAAATTTTTGGATTGAAGTATTTCAACAGAATTCTAGAAAAATATGCAAGGGTACAGATGACAAATGTTCTTAAATAGGTAATTGTGTTGACAGCCTTGGGATTATTATCAAAAGTGAAAATTATCCAACTCAAAAAATCTTTTGAAGGATGATAGCATACCTGTATGGTGTGTCTCCACCAAATTTCTTTTGATTTACATATCCAGAAAGAAGCTTTATGTATCCTCCTCCACACTCAATATCCTGTTCAAATTTCACTGAATACTGGACAACAAGAGTTCTATTCCTGTTGTTAAATTCAGGAAATTTTGCTGATATTGCAAAATGCTTTGCATCTTTAGTAGTCTGGATACCTGCAAGAGTAATGAATCTCTCAACAATAACATCTATTTATGATATAATTTCCAATTGCTTCTACATAAATCATTTATAGCAAATTTCTCAAACCAACCATTGGCCTTAACCCATAAGGTAGCTAACTATTCAGCATTATCCCAAACAATATATAATCGAAGAAAACGATCCTTGAAAATGCGCCTATTCCTTTGCAACCATATTGTATAGAGTGAGAGTGGCTAAGATGCAGCAATGCCATTAAGTCTTGAGCTCCCTTTTCTTTGCAAAGCCATAAAGTTTAATTTGAATGATACTCACCAGCTTTATCTAAAATTCAGCAATGATACTAAACAAGTCAACCCACACCCCTCTAGCAAATTCAATGTAGAAATCCCTAGAGCTCATCATATGAAGTTGTGGGCAAAAAGAATGATGGGGATTCTTTTCTTTAGATTTTAATAGTGTTGAGATTACTCAAAACCACTATCCAAGATAAATCTCTAGCCATTCAGGGAGTTTTAGCCTTACAAATAAGCTTGGCTAAGGGAAAAGCAAGGGGATTTGAAGGAGAAATAACAAGAACGGAGTAGAATGAGGCACATGAGTAGGATTTTCAAGAGTCACGGTTGCAAACTCTCCTATCAAGACCCAAAGTAATCAGGATTGTTATTAAGCAAGAATAGGCCTCTATAACTCGCTCACAATTTCTTTTGAGGGGAGATGAAAAAGTGATGATTTTTCCTTCCAAACTTTCACTTGATAAAAAGATTTTACTCATTCATTACCTACCCTTTATTATTAATTAACCAAATAAATGAAATATAAAAAAATTAATTTCAATTATTTCTCATCTCCCGAATTTTACCAGTCGGACTCTCAAACATGTGTTAGATACTCATAAGACACTACACATATCTATGTCCAAGTAACATAAGCTATCAATGTATAAAACCATTATTATCTGCTCAATATAATCGGATGCAATATTTCAAGTATGTAGCTTGATGAATAGAGATTTTATGCATTCACACTTATTGAAGATTTTATGCATTCATATTCAATTATGAAGTTCATATGAGTGTGTTGGGGTAATATTCAAGGTAAGGTAAAGAAGGAAATGGGAGAAAAAGGGAGAGGAGTGTATAATGGTGAGCTATGAGCGAATTCGCTAATCTCCTCACGAATCGTGAATCGAAAAAAGTGAATTATAATCGTTTTTAGTAAATAGTGATTTTAAAAAACGAACTAGTTGGCTAATTATATTATAATAATGGCGAGTTTTACTTTTGAATCTTTCCAACTCCAGAAATCTTTGTTTTACTAAGAGGTGTTTGACAATTAGCTTTTTTTCTTGTCTTTTTTAGTTGACTTTTGATTTTTGGTTAAACGGACAAAACTCTTAAGCTAGCCAAAAGAGTAGCTAATTATAGTGGCTTTTTTATTGGCTTTTGACTACTTTACTATAATAAACAACTACCAGCCAAGAAATAATTTTTACATACCTATGTATTAAGTGGTTTAAACAACTAGCTTATCAACCGATACTTCTGGCTGGTCAAATACAAGCAAACAACTACGGGTAACAAAAGCTAACAACTCCCACTAACAGCCATTTACCAAACCTTTACCAAACAAACCCCTAATCCCTTCAATTCCCTTCTCTTAATTTCTCTGCGCTCTTTTGGTATCCAAATGAAGAAAATACCACCCCTTCATTACCTCCAATCCAAACATATCAATAAAATAAAATCACATAAAAAAATTTCAAAAGCAACATTACCTTTATCATCAGGATCTCCAGACCATGTACCAGCAGTATGCTTAAATGAGCCTGCCTTCCCCTCACTCCTTTTCCAATCTGATACAACCCATCGATCCCTCCATCCATCTTCTTATTTGCAACAAATTTAAAACAAAAATCATTAAATTGATAATCACTCTGTTAAATTAGGCTGGACTTATTGTGAATGCCAGCATATTAACGGGAGGACGCAAGTGCACACACTTCATAAGCCGGGCAATGGAAAGAAGGTCTCTAATAGCTTATAAAGCGTGCACACCATTTTCAATTTATCGATGCGGGATAACTCATCCTAACACCCCCTCACATGCGAACCCCCGTCAAGTTCGCATGTGGGAGTAATCAATTAGGGTAGGAACGCCATTCTTTTCGAACCTACCATTTTTTTTTAATTATTGATCGAACCATCGGCTCTGATACCATGTTAAATTAGGCTGGACTTATTGTGAATGCCAACATATTAAGGGGAGGACACAAGTACACACACTTCATAAGCCAAGGAGATATATACCATTCCAAAACCATATGGCAATGGACCCCGTCAAGTTCGCATGTGGGAGTAATCAATTAGGGTAGGAACGCCATTCTTTTCGAACCTACCATTTTTTTTTTAATTATTGATCGAACCATCGACTCTGATACCATGTTAAATTAGGCTGGACTTATTGTGAACGCCAACATATTAAGGGGAGGACACAAGTACACACACTTCATAAGCCAAGGAGATATATACCATTCCAAAACCATATGGCAATGGATAGAAGGTCTCTAATAGCTTATAAAGCGTACACACCATTTTCAATTTATCGATGTGGAAAAACTCATCCCAACACACCCATTTCTCAATATTAATCATATAGTCAACTTCAGCATGACCGTAGTAAAAATACACAATAATTATTTACATTTATTTCACTTTTTTGATTAGTTTAATGCCTCAAAACAAGTAACTTAAACTAATGTCTAACTAATATATGATGCACATTATTAAGAGTATCTATACGGTCCGACACCTTATATAGTATTAAGGGGTTTATACGGTCGGACACCTTACACACGCTGCATAACCAATAAACGAGGTAAGCACTAGATACCATTCAAAACCAGATGACAATGGGAGGAAAACTCAAACTTTAATTCATCACATGGGATAAATCATCTAAACAACATCTCAGACTTAAAAATTCCATTCTGAAAAAAAATTTAATGCTAAAAATTACAACTTTGATGGTAAAAAACTTCAAAACTTCAACAAAAACCCAATTAAAAAAAACAATAATTTAAAAAAATCCAGGCAAGAAAATATTGATTAAACTAAAAGATATGATTGATTCTACACAAACAAAAGTAAACCCATTTGAAGTATTGATACACAAGATCTATAAAGAGCTGAAGAAAATCACAAAAAGTTGGTTTACCATCAAATCTTTCTTCAAAAAAGATTTCAGCTTGAGCAGAACAAGGTAGTAATAACAACAGAGAAGAATGGAAGCTAAACAGAAGCAACAGTAAAAGCTGAATCTTCACCATTTCAATTGAGAGATTTACTGGTAGTAGGAAACGGACTATGATTCGTTGAACTTTTAAGGATCGTATTTAATTTTGGTCAACTTTTTTAAATATGGGTTGATTTCGTTTCGAACAGTCTAGAAAGTGTGCTCTAGAGTAAGTATTTTTTTTTGCTTTATTGAGAAAAATACTAAGGGTGAGACTGAGGGTGATAGTAGTGGATTATGCTTTAACATCTATTGTTAAATTACTAAATTTATTTTAACTAGACGATTTTATTGTTTTAAGTACTTTTATTTTATAATATGAATTCAATAATTCATTAATATAAATTATTATGTGTATACAAGATTTTTTAAATGTTTTATTAAAGAATATCTTTATCTGTTACTTTTTTAGAAATATAGAATGAATAAAAAAGAAAATGAGTAAAGTTATTGAGAAAAATTACAAAGGCCTATTCCCCCTTAAGGCTAAGAATAATACATCTTAGTCTACAATAAAAATGTAAAATCATCTACCAAATTGACATAATGAAATATCCTGGACAAACACACTCCATTCAAAGCACAAGTGCTCCATACAATACTAGTTTCATTTCCACGAATAAATTTGATGATCTAATATTTATTTAACTATATAACCTAATTCGATTTGATTCGAAGTTTATATGAATTTAAAATTATGTAAAATTCAACATGGAGGCAAAATTCAATTTTAGACCGATTCGAAATACGTGACCCAAAATTAATCAAATAATCCAAATAAACAGCTCTAGATATAAATAGTCACAAAAATCAAAAATCAGTCACATCATGATGAAAATTAGTCAACAACCTAAAATTACCAATAAGATGGTGTGTTAAATTAGGCTGGACTTATTGTGAATGCCAGCATATTAACGGGGGACATAAGTGCACACATTTCATAAGCCAAGGAGATATATACCATCCCAAAACCATATGGCAATGGGAAGAAGGTCTCTAATAGCTTATAAAGCGTGCACATCATTTTCAATTTATCGACGTGGGATAACTCATCCCAACACCCCCCTCACATGCGAACCCCCGTCAAATTCGCATGTGGGAGTAATCAATTACAGTAGCAGCCATTCTTTTTGAACCTACCATTTTTAAATTGTTGATCGGAACCATCGGCTCTGATACCATGAGAAAACTATAATACGGGAATAATGTCCTTTCATTAACTCCAACCAATATTTATATAATACAAGATGGTAACCGTAGAATTAGTAAAAAACCGTCACCAAAGATAATGAAACTGCTGAAAGTGTGATAATGTAACCGTCACCAAATATACCAAACCGTCACCAAAGATAATGAAACTGCTGAAAGTGTGATAATGTAACCGTCACCAAATATCTGATGTATACCGCGGAGTGCACATATCCTCAATATGGTGCAAAACATCCGAACATAGAAAAACTTAGTTTATGTTGTTTTTAAATATTTATTTAGCTCGTTTTTTAATTTGAACAAAAATAATGTCAAATTCTCAATCCTTAAAAATGTGGATCGACTTATTAGTATATTAAGAGGATCTTTTTCCAATAAAAAAATTGATGCAAAATGAGTGATACATTCCAACATAGAAAATAATGCAACTTAAAAGGAATAGATTGGATCATTTGACTCTTCTAATTTAAAATCTTGGTTTCATTCCTAATAAGAATTAAATTATTATTGAATAAAGCCTAAGTTATTTTATATCTAACAAATTCATAAATAATAAACAAGGAATTAAATGTAACTAAGGCTTTAGCCTTTAATTACTACTTAAAACTATGTTTCTTATATGTGGAATATGTTATGAAATTATTGACAAGTCCTAAAAATCTAAACAAAAAAAAAATTGATTAACAAATTTGTGTTAAGACAAAAAATAAATACTATTCAACTAATTTCAACTTTTAAGGGGGCATTTCACTTTTAAGAAAATTGTGTCCTGTTTTTAAATAAATTAATTAAATTGACGAAGACTAAGAGTTTTAATATAATTAAATTTAATTGATATTTAAGAGTTTTAATACAAAAAAGACATAAAAAATAAAAATTATATAAATTTAAGCAGCAAATTATGTTGTATAGGAATGTCATGTGGCACAAAATTTTCTAGATTATAATATGTATATGATTGATCATTTTCCACAAACTATCTGTACTTATTACTTTTCAGTAAATATAACACCATTTTAGTACTCAATATTATTTAGTGGCTCCTACGAGAGTGCATTTCGATGTACCAGATATACGCAATCATACCTATTAAATGATAAGATTAACAAAAAAATTATTTCTGATCGAGATTATTACTTTATCGATATATATTAGTTTATCGATCAATAATTAAAACTGAAAACATAACTTCATATAATCATAAGATTTGTGATTAACTCTATAGTTTACATGATC
This sequence comes from Amaranthus tricolor, assembly GCF_026212465.1. Lineage (NCBI taxonomy): Eukaryota > Viridiplantae > Streptophyta > Magnoliopsida > Caryophyllales > Amaranthaceae > Amaranthus > Amaranthus tricolor. Next base: position 5,470,150 of record NC_080056.1, read on the forward strand.
GAGTTTTAGTGCAGAAGAAAGTGATCATCTTTGAATACTAAATTCCTATTTCCTATATACTTCATAAAAAATAAAAATAATTTATGGGAACATACCAATTGAGGTGGAGACGTAAAGATCCATACACTAGTGATTACAAGTGTTATTAGAAATTCCTTTAGATCTAGCACTTGCATGTATTAATTAATTTAATGATTTGAAATGATTAATTTTTACATTGCAATGCAATGATAACCAATCAAGACTAGAGGCCAATCTAGATGTTTATTTGAGTCATCAGGTTAATTTTGGATCAGATGTTTTGGATTGGTTCAAAATCAGATTTTATATCCATGTTGATTTTTACATAATTTCAATCCATTCTTTATGTCGGGTCAATTTGAGTCTGTTTGAACACCTCTAGGTGGAAATAATGAGGTCGTACCTAACCGTCTAGGGGTGCCGCAGCCAGGTCGATCTCATCGTGTAATTATACCAAATTTTCTTAATAAAAATCTAAAAAATGTTAAATGTCTCAAGTAAAATATGTCAGGATCCTTCTAATTTTTATTTTATTGTATCCTCGTCATCATCATATTCAGTGTATCCCGCTCATAGAAAATTATGATCAGATTCTGGAGAGGGAAGAACGACGACGGCTCATACCCATAAAGGAGAATGCGGTCAAAGAATCCCTCGACTCGAGAAAGGTTTTCAAAGAGATTTTATTTTATTGTATATAATTATAATTAATTTTGAAAATTCCGTGAAGTTAAAATTCTAAGTATGCCACTAATAAGGAGTTGCGAGAGAAGTAGACGTTCAACACGCCATGCAACCATGATGAGTTCAATCAAAATTAAGGATCATTAATATATGATCAAGATGTATTATCTTACGTCTAGCTAGTAGCTCACTTTCAATAGTATTACTAAGATGCTTTGAAATGTATATAAATAGGGAACCTTATTTCATAACTAGTGCTCATCATCTAAAAATTCTTTGAAGTAGTACAAAATAGTTTCTTATACACTTACTTGAGTGAGAGAAACAAAAGATCAAGAGGGTGAAATGGCAAGTCCCAAAATGATAGGGGTTGCATTGTTGGTTCTATTTCTAATAGAACTCAGCATTGCAGCAAGGACAATGTCTAGCAATTATGGTGATGATGAAGGTCATCATGAAAGTGGAGGTAATAGTGGAGGTGGGTCTAGTGGTTCTGGATCCGGATATGGTAATTCAGGGAGCGGCAGTGATAATAGTGGTTCTGACTCCGGATATAAGAGTGGGAGCAGTGGAGGGAACAATGGAGGTGGGTCTAGTGGTTCCGGATCTGGATATGAATCAGGAGAAGGTAATTCAGGGAGTGGTAGTGGAAATGGTGGATCAGACTCTGGAAATGGGAGTGGGAGCGGTGATGGGAACAATGGAGGTGAGTCTAGTGGTTCTGGATCCGGATATGAATCAGGAAAGGGTAACTCGGGGAGCGGCAATGGAAATGGCGGAACTGACTCGGAAAATGGGAGTGGGAGCAATGGAGGTGGATCCAGCGGCTCTGGATCTGGATATGAATCCGGAAAAGGTAATTCAGGGAGTGGCAGTGGAAACGATGAATCTGGTTCGAAAAATGGGAGTGGGAGCAGTGGAGGAAATAATGGGGGTGGGTCTAGTGAATCTGGATCTGGATACGAATCCGGAAAAGGTAATTCAGGAAGCGGCAGTGGAAATAGTGGATCAGGCTCTGGATATGGTAGTGGAAGCAGTGGAGGTGCAAGCTCCAAATATAGAGTAAATAGCTACGAAAACAACTCTGGTGATGGTTCAGGCAATGGAAGTAGTGATGGTGGAAAAAGCGGAGGAAGTGGTGGTTCAGGATCTGACAATGGAAACGATAACAGTGGGGGTAGCAAAGGTGGAAGTGGTGATTTAAGGAGGAAATAGTGATTCAGGATCAAATTCGGACAAACGATATGGAAGTGGGGGTGGATCTGGATCAGAATCTGGCTATTAAAGTGACCAAGCTTCACATAATTAGTAATTATATTATTTTCCATGATTGAGTATTTGAATAAAGCCTTTGCTAATCGTACTAAGAATCGCATGTTACTTGTATCAAGTATCGGAGGATATGAGCCTTCAAATAAATTGTCAAAATATTCATGTGTATAAATGAATAAGATAAATGAAAATAAACAAGAATATGTTTTATTCAATCTTGACATGTTTTGATATTAAACAAACTTCATAAACATGTGTTGTCTTTGGGGTTTATATCAAGCTAGCTTGTTTACAACAGTTCTAATTATTCAACAATATTTTGGTGCGTAATAGAGGCCAAGAGACTGGTAGCCTACATATTATTTTAACGCTATGTTTGATTCATACTAATTGATAATCTCGTTAGAGGAGTACAAACATGTTCTATTTTGCTTTGATCATAAAAAGACAACTCTAACTATTTAGGCACAATCAGATGATCGGTAGGTCAAAACATCTAAATCTAGTTGTTTGTTAAATAGCTGGTTGAAACAAATTGTTATGAATCAGCTAATTTACAGCAATTTATTCCCACAAATGTGTTCAAAATCAAAAGGTTAAATCATTTAATAAAATCAACTAGTAATATCAATTATTCTAAACAACTATCATCTATTTGTCAAACACTTTCAATATATAACAAATTTTGTTAAAATTTGAAAATTAATCCTTATAATGATGAGTTAAAAAGAGATTATTATGTCAAATTGTGAAACAATACCCTAATTTTTAAAATTTAAATTTATCAATTTCAAAATATTAAATCGACTATAAAATTGAATTCGGTAAAAACTGAATTTGGTCAAATATTGTAGACTTTTTTGCAGTTTTAGACCACTTGAGATTACACTTTCTAGTTTCTACTATATGTAAGTGTATTTAAATTAAACCTATTAATTTTATTCTAACTCTATTAAAAAATTTTATGTAACCTAAAAAATTAGATTAATAACTTTAAAATAAGAAATCTTAACAAAAAAATTAGGTCAAATAAACTTAATCGATCATAACACAAACTCGTTGCCTCTATGATTGTTTGTCTCGACTTTTTTTTTTTACCACCGAGCTTTTTTCGCTGTTATTACCAGCGAACAAATACAAACCTCATCCATGAGAATTTCGTGTTTATTTTGAGAATTAAGTTTCTCCATGCTTAGTTTAAGAATCTTTTATGTAAATTTGCTTAGTTCAAGTTTTCTCTCTATAAGGTTGGTTTCAACCATTTGAGATTATAACCTAAGAAAACTTACTTGGTTAGTAACTCACAGGTCTTTTCGATAAGGATATGGTCTGTTGTCATCAACTCGGCTCAAACCATGATCATGCTGTATGAACGGAATGTACAAAGTATGATGATGAGTCAAATGTATGCACCTAAATGAATGAAAACTACAAAAGAAATAGCAACATTAAAAATTATATTAAATGGAAATCACCCTTATTAATTCCATTGATGAAAGAACAATATATTTGAATCATGTAGTATCCCACAATATGCATCCCTCTTCATACTTACAATTTACCAAATTATGTTATATGTTTAATCATCACACCACAAGCTTAAAGATAAAAGGAAACAACTTTTTTCTAATTTTTTTCACCAAATTGTATAGCTTTTGGCAAACTTGTCCCACAAAATAAAGGAACCTAACTACACTACCCATTTTCAAGTGAAACTATAAACCATAAATAACCACAAACTTCACCTATTCCATAAATCCCAATAGGGTGATTACTATACAGAAAAAAGGGAAATTTTCAGCACAAAAATCTGTATTTCAGCATCTTTTTGGTTAAACTTTGGTGTTTGGAGATTGAACTTTGTGAGCCAAATCTGAAAAATGGTTATCTTCTTCCTTTAGAGTCTGTGGTTCGAACCAGAGGGATCGATTGTGAGCCACTCCCGAGTGCAGCAGCAGCTGACTCGACATGCGTTAGAAGATACTCGTATATCTTCTTTCTCAACCTATCGATCGTTTCACTTGAGATACGCGCCATTTCCTCTTCCTCGGTATCTTGTTCCTCGTCTTGGGCTGAAGACCCGCCTATCTCGTCTAACCAATCATTGACATTCTTTAGCTGAGAAAGCATACCCGCGATTTGTCCATTGTCCGTCAATGTTGTTGAATCGACATCAGCATCTAAAAACTGCTCCACAAAACCCAAGAACCAATTTTGTGACTCCGACTGCAGCTTCTCAGCCAAGTCTACATACTCGTCGAGCCCATTTCCTCGAGCCCATTCAGGAGGAGGTGGTTGGGGTCGGATCTTTTGGGTAGTTGCTAGCATATCACTGGCTCGACGAGGGGTCCCAGGAGAAGAAGTCTTGGAACTAACTGATAAGCGGGGTTTCGATATGGGCTTTGGAGATGCATTCTTGCTTGCATTTTCAAGAATTAAAATGGGCTGATTTACGGAGTTAAGCTTCGGGTTTTGCGATTGGGAGGAAACCGAAAGTGGCAATGTTGGTCGGTCACTATATAGCGAAAATGACGATAAATCTGTGGCTAAGGCAGCATTAACCCATGAAGCTGCTTGTTTTCTCCTCTCGGATAAGATCTTCTGTGTTTCTTCTGACAAGATTTCTTGACTATCTGGGGATGATCCAACGATAGTCGTTTTAGACAAAGAATTGACGGTGAGAAGTGCACTCTTCAAACTCGAATGTAGGGCTAAAAACTGCTCTACTGCCGGTTGTGGGTCGTCTTCCTTGGCTGATGAACTTAGCTCGGAATATTTGCTGCAAGAAGAACGATCAGGAATTAGTTTTCAAAAGGAAAATTTATCTACAAATTATTGTATGAGACGGTCTCACCGAGAGACGGTCTCTCACAAGAGTAGCTCAAATTTATGAAACATATGAGCCTAAACCATAGTGGGCTGTGGTAGTATCCAACCTCCAGATATAAAGACACTCAAAGTCAGCAGATGGGGCCATAGATGCGGTCACGGTCACGGTTGTTCTAACGGACATGGTGATGTGGTAACCGGGATGAGGCGGTTGCCGTACCGCCAAATATCGGCCTAAACCATGAAATGTCGCTTAGAACGGCCTAAAATGCCTTTTTTTACACCTTTACGATGCGGTTGATACTGGTTTGGTAAATTCAAAAACATTTACAATAAGTCCAATACTACGATACAGTCTTGTTCTTGCACTATGGGTGGCGCTACAATCTTTTATACTAGCAATTATAAGAACAAATATACATATCAACCCGTCGGGTCTTAATAACATTCAATTTGATCAGATCAATATCTATGAAACAGTGCCATTTATTGACCAGATGCTGATGTTACTATTGCTCGAATAGCAAACACAAGCACTGAGTGGAAACTGGCGAGAGCCCTCCTAATTGAGTCATACATTCACTCATAGACCAACAAAAGAATGAAAAACATAGAAGCAACAAGATTTTTAGCATTCACAACAAAGAATCAAAATGATCATATATTTTTTTCCATATTTTTAATTTTGAAAATATTTACATGACTTCCTTTTCACAAAGATCATTTCCTTAAGACTTAGAAAACTATGCCACTTGGATTGTTTTTCTAGCATGGGATACTTCAACTAGCAAAACTCGTCACTAGTTACGCTAGATAAAGGTTTGAACTTTATTCTTAATAATTCTACTATACCTTAAACATCGAAGTATAGCTTCAGCAGCTGAAGCTTCTTGCATTGCCTCAATTGCAGCAATTTGCGCTGAATCTCTAAGCTTCAAAACTTCCTGAAATCAGAATCAAAAGGAAAGTTGAACGATTCAAGCAAACCTCAAGCTTTATAGGACGGAATACACACGCACATTCAAAACAAGTATTAATCAAAACGAGACAAAGAAAAGTCTCAAACTCTGCAATATGAGAGACCATTGGGTTAAAGTCATGGGGTTGCTTTCACTCGAAGGTGCCCTAAATATTTGGTTGTTTACGATAAGTCTATGTAAGACAGCTTCATGGAAGTTATAGGACATAGACTCCTGAAAAAGATTTGCTTCCTGTGTTTTACACTTCTAATCAATCCAAGTACCAAACAACTCTTAAGTTTTTCTCCCAGAAAAAATACTTGTTTTTTCATGAAATCAAAAAACTATTGCAACAATATTAAGAAAAAATAACAAAAAATTAAAGGGAAATTCCATGTGGTGACCCTGAGTTTTTGGCTTTTCGACATTTAACTTTCAACTTTTCCATGTGGTTTAAAAATGGTTAAGTTTTTGGTTAAATTAAGTACTTATATTAAACGGATTTCAAAATATGTGATCAATTAGGGTTATCACGACGTTTGTCTTTTGAAAAAAATGTCATTACGTTGGGTAAAAATAGCGTAAAGTTAACAAAAGAAAGTTCCCTTTGTCTACTACATGGAAAAGTTAGAAGGCCAAGGTCATCACCTGAATTAAAAACTATGTTTGGTGAAAAGCCGAAAATTCAAGGCTACCACATAGAATTTCCCAAAATTAAATGAAAAAAACTATATGCAAAAAACCCAATAAATTTTTAACAGTGATACTTGGAAAATAGGTAACTGCCATGAAAATACCTTTCCAAGCTTAGTGATAGAGGAAGGAAGAGACGACCACAAGACACTAGCGTCTATTAATTTCCTATTACTGGCAGTGACTTTCACCAAATTACTAGGAAATCCATTTGTAGCACTATCCACCGACTTCCTCCCAATAGAATGTCTAGGTTTGCTTGATCTATCAAGATCATCTATTGCTCCATTAGTTGCCAAAGACCTTGCAGATATCTGATCTTTCGGTTCATCTTTTGAAAATTTTGAGGATTTGTGGTTTTTACCCTCAACTTTGGTCGAAGACCTGTCATCTGATGGATTTTTCTTAGGCACCTAAATAAAAAGAGATGATTAACTTCAATTATCCACGAACAAAAATCAGACGTTATATGGAAAATGTTTTATCCAGGAACACCAAAATGGCAGTACATCGGACGCACCAACCAAACAAAAATTCACTTTGAATGCAGCTATAAGACAAATCTTCTCGCATCAAAGCTAGAGAAAACAAAATAACGAGCAATGCATTGCACACATAACTAATGCATATGTAGCTCTAAGAATGCTTATAGTCGGTTTTGGTCGTTTTAGAAATATCAACCACTTTTACCCAGCCCAACAAGCAGGGAAGAGGTTGAACAAGAACAGTCCATAGTCCGGACCATGTCACATGACTCACGAATCGAATAAAGCTAATTATGGTCGGTTTTTGTCTATTTTCGGCTTATTTTGAACGAATCACGAATGAAAAAGGCAAATTAGCCGGTGAATTATGTTACACTGGTCGGGAAACTCTCGAACAATGACAAAGCCAATGAATTTGTGCTGATCATGTTTGTTTTCTCTAAAACGTTCTATGTGTGCATAAGTCTATGCGGAGGGGGTCAATGTTGGAAAAATAACCCCACATGTGATCCCACCTCAAAAAATTAGAGTGAGGTTCACTAACAGATAAGCATAATGGGCTACTCTTCCTATCACTAAATGGTTTTAGAATGAACCTCATCGGGTTTGGGTTTGTGTGCAGCAAACTCTCCTCTTATGCAGGTCTTGTTGTATACAAGCCCAATAACAAATTTATTGGTCAAAAGCCAAAGAAGATAGCAATGAACTTACAGAAGTACTACGAGCAGCAGCGGCTATCTCGGGCTTGCCAGTCTTTACTTTCAAGTTGTCTCTACTCTTTGTATCCATGCTCCCTTCCCAACTTCTCCTCAAAGCCTTAGGTCCCATGTCAATTACTTGAGCCAGCTTCTTAGGTGTAGACACAGACGATTGCTTCTTCGACACTGGGCTCGCTGCACGAACCGAACTAGCCTTTTCCACCAATCCTAACTTAGCAGACACCTTCTCCATTAAACCCAACTTAGGAGTCCCTCTATCACTCTTGATCTTACTTTGGTGCTTAACCCCATTAGCAAATTTCTCAAATGAAGTAGGAAGTGAATAACAACTAGTAGGAGACGATGGTATCGATTGAGAACTCGACGTCTTAACCCTTCCCAAACCTTCCTTTCTATCCAAGGAATTCCCAATAGGTTTCGATGAAATCGACTTTGATCGAGTGATAGTCAAACCCTTTTTATCAATCTGTTCAACTTTCCCAATACTTTTTACTTTAGAGGGAGGAGACTTCTCCTTACTACCAAACAATGCCTTAGCAGAAGACTTCGGTTTCTCACTTTTCGATCCGGGGGAAGCATTATTAAGGAATCCAAGAGAATGGGTAGCCACAATATCTTCTGGGGTACCAATACAAGGGTGCCTACCCGGAACCAACCTTACCCCTCGAAGGATAGGAACGGGCGAGGCAGCTTCAAGCTTCTCAACATGAATGTATTGACCTAATTGAATCTTATCACTAAGAATTAAATCATCATGTTCATCAGGAAGAGCAACATAAGTAGCATGAGATGAATCAGAAACCTTTAAATAAAACCCTTGATTTTGAAACAAATCACCACCAGCAAGTGCAGGAACAATACTCACAACTTGCAATAAAGAAGACCTATGCTCACCAGCAACTTTAACATCTGTATTCATATGTTGTAGAAGTTTTAACAAAATCCCAGGTACTAAAGTAGCCATTTTTGGGACTTTCAATGTGCATCACTCCAAGAAAATCCCCAAAATTATCTTAAATTCAAGATTTAATAGCATGAATCAAACCTAATTAATCAAAATTAAAAAAACATAATTATAATCCAGATAAGATGATTATTACTCAAAAAGTTCAAAACTTAATTGGAAATAGGGATCATATATTCATATTGATAAATCTATCAAGCAATAAAAATGCCAAAAATTAAAACTTGCCCTATTTCATTCTTTTAATTCAGGTAGTTCTGATCCAAACAAAACCCATCAAGTACAGGAAAAGAAAATAGTGAAAACATAACTGGCAGTAGGCAAAAACATCCTTCTGACATCTTAGATAGAGACATTACACAACACCCAATAAATTTTCAGAAGAAAATCAAGGAAAAGTAGAAAACTTTTACCAATTCCTGCTGATAAAAGTAGATCTTGGATATCCAAATTGACAAATAAAAAATGACAATACACCAAATATCCATATAATAAAATAACCCCAAAAGAACTTTCATGGATCAATCAATGAATTAATCACAAAATGGAGGTGGGTATTCATGAGAAAACTTACCAGTAAAAAGAGGGTAAGAGGCAGAAGAACCCAGATGAAAAATGTGAAGGTGGGAAAGGAAAGAAGAGTTAATAGTGACTTAAATGTAAAGACAACCCACCAACCAAGAGAAGAAGAACAGAAGCATTGATCATAGATATAAAAATACAGATTATAGGCCAAAAAAAGGAACTTTTTCAGGAGTTATTAATGAGAAAGAGAGTGACTTAGTGGGCAAAACCTGGTTTTTAGCAGAGAAAAGGATGGAAGAAGAGAAAGACAGAAGAAGAATCATGGAAGATGGAAGTGGGGTTTGAATGCAAAATATGATACAAAGAAAAATAAGAGAAAAGAAGACATAAAAATTGAAGTTTACAAAGAAGAGAAGAGGGAGGAGGGTGTCCCACAAGTTTCAGAAATTGGGTCCTTTAATCTGCAATCCAATGAGGTAGAAGCTTAATGAGTAATGAAGCAGAGAACCCTTTGTGGACACTTCAGAAAAATTGGTACCATAATGAAGTTTTCTTTGTTTGTTTATTATAAAAGTATTTAATTTATACTCCTTCCGTTACTACGAAATGTACCCATATTATTTTGGGTGAAATTTAGTGTAACGAAATTGGGTTTGAGAATATTAAAAAGAACACGTGAATAATAGAAATAAGTAATTAAGATGAAGATAAAAAATAAATTTTATGGATGAGATTTGAAAAAAATAAAGTCATTTGTGAAAAAAAAAATATAAAATAAGTAGAACAAATTAAAATAGAAATAAATGTAAATTAAAAGATAAAGAAAGAGTATTTATTTATATTTATATTTGTGAAGGAAGTACTTCTATTTACTACTAGGTACTCCTAGCCCCTAGGGGACTTCTGCACAAGAATCTAATTTTCTTTTTATTAATTTGTATTTGTACTATTAGCAGTTAACCAGAAATTTTTTTTAATTGTTTTATATCCTTGTGAAATAGTGGTACTTTTATTAGTTGAATTTAGCGCATTGGAGAACAATATTATTATCAGTTATAAATATAATATAATGCGAAAGTATTTTTATTTTATAGTGCGGTAGAAACTTAAAGAGTTTGAGACCGAGGGTTTCTCTAAAGTACTTAACCATGTTGTCCACGTACCATGTTTTATGTGCTCACACCAAATTGTGTCGTACTAAGTTCTAATGTAATGGCGTTGTATTGTGTCGTGCAATTATATTTATAAATCATACTGTTACAATCTAATAAAAAGATTTTAAAATTTTACGTGATATTATTATTGTGATTTGTTATCATACAATCTGATAAAAAGACTGTAAAATTCCATATGGCATTCTCATTGTAATTTGTCATATAAAATATAACTATTGACCGAATTGAATTACATGGCATGTAATATTTTTTTAGTAGTTATCACTAGTTCACTACAAGATATATTCTTCCAAATAATTCCTACCAAATTTAACATCAATATGTTCCTTAATATATGAAAATTATATTACAATCATATATCATATTACAATGTGATAAAAAAACTGTAATATATGAGTAATATCTCTTTTATTTTCATATGTTCTCCTCAAATAGAATTTATGAATTTTAATATTAAACTTTGACTGTGATTAACTAGTTCAAAAGTTAGTTATTAAGACAAAGTTAAAATGCTAGATTGCTAGTATGAGAAGTTTTTCCATTGATTTTTGGCTTTTTGACTCACTCTATTTCTAATAAACAGCTGACCACAAAAATTGATTTTCAACAAACATCTCAATTAAGTTAAACAGATGACTTAACATGTAGCAAAATCACTCAACATTTTTCCAAATAGTCAATTCAGTCAATAACTCCAACCAATAATCATTTGCCAAATATATCTTTTGTTATCTTAGTTTACTTATGAGACTTATTTGAGACTCGAGGGTTACACTTACTTGCACTCTTATTTACCTTTATGCGGATGATATTGATATTTGATACTAATTTGAAAGTTATTAATAATATCAAATTGATTTTTGTTGTGTAAGTTTAGGATGAAAGATTTAGGAGAGGTGATTTTAGAAGTCAAAATTAAGAGGACCTTTGTTCACACTTCTCTAAGTCAATTTTATTATTACATGAAAAATGTATTTAAAACTTTTAACATTTTTATGTTATAAGCTAACAACATAAAACATATGATGTATCATCGTTTACTTAGATTTGAAGGAATCGTTGAATTATATTTGCATTTTAATGTTGTAAAATTTCTATTGTGTTTGAAAGATTTGATAATGCTCATATAATTTTAGGTAATGATGAGATATGTTCAATTAGAGTATCTATGCTCACTCTTATTAGTGTGAAGGTAGCTAAGGGCATAGCAATTATAATTTATTAGATAATGCATTAATTTTATAAAAAAAAAATACTCAAATTAAAATTAATGTTTAGATCAGTTCAATATAGGCTTAAAAGGGATTTTAAGTCGGATCAAGTTTAAGTTGGATCTAAATTCAATTAAAATTGAAAATATTAAACCTATGATCATCTTATACATATATTTTAATATTTGTTATTAAACCCTGATTCAACCATGACTCATTTGGTGTTAAATAATACAATACATCCCCTTAAAGAAGGGTTAAATTTGAGTCTAAAATGGGTTATGGATTTACTTAAGTTTTTGTTGAGTCTAAATTTAAAGGTCAAATCTTATTTAAAAATGTGAGACATAATTTAATTATTTTCGTTTCATCAAACACAACCCTGACTTTTAGATCAACACCTTTGGTTTCTCAATGGGTCTCAAATGAATTCAAGTCATATGAGTCAAATCGAGTTTGAGCCTTCGTGGGTATGGATTTGAAATATAAAAACTCAATATAAAATAATGGTGAAATATCAAATTTTAATTTTTGTCTAATTAAAAGTCCATTTCTTAAAAGAATTAAATTTTTGTAAAGGAAAACTTAGTGCTTTTTCTTTTCGAAAATTACAAAATTCTTTCATGCTTGAATGAAAAACTCACCAATTCCAACACAAAGATAGTGTTAATTACACAAATTTTGTGATAGAAATACAAAAACCAAAGTAGTTAGCATTTTTGTTTAGTAGCCAAAATTAATATTTTTCTATGTATTGGAGAGTGCAACAAGGTGCATGTGGATGGCAGAGAGGCTTGTCGGTTGATTGAAGTGGTTCATAAATCAGACTTCCTCTCAAATACTTGTAACGGATAATGAATACTGATATATTTAGTGAAGAAATGTTATTTTGAAGAAAGTATTATTATGTATTATATTTAATCTATTATATTATAAATAGATTATATATTATATTATGTATATTATGTCGATATAAGATTTATATCGGGATGAATTAATTAAGACCCTATTTGATTATATTTTAATTTATAGATTAATGGTAAAATATTTTTTCCATTTTTTTACTTGCACCCAAAAACACTTTCACATGCTTCAATACACTAGTTTAATAGTTAGCATCTCTAATTATACACATAAAAAAAATTATAGAAATTAAAAAGCAATTAAATGAGAGAATTCTAACAAGAATATCATATTCACATATAACTATGTTTTAAGCTATAAATTAGTGATAATATGAAAATTAAGTTGTATTAATAAATAGTACTAAAGTGCATTTTGGTGCAAATAAAAAACGGAGAAAGAATAAATTAAATTGATAGATGAATAATATTAAAAAATCAATTGAGATAATAATAGTGAATAAAAGGAAGTAATATGTAGAGTATTTGTGGATTGTGGGGATACTATCACATTTTCATTGCTGGCGTTACACCATTTATGAGAATTCTGCCTTTTTCTGTATGCCAAAAACCCAATTATAATAGTGAGGTTTACATGATTGAGCACATGTTCGGTTGCTTGGAATATGCATGGCATATTAAAATGTTAATTCAGGTTGATTTTGAGTTGGATTATTTTTAAACGTTAAATGATTTCATTGTTTTTAGATTACATTATTTTGAGTCTAATTGTTTTCAATTTGATTGAGATCATGTCGTGAATCATTTTTATTTAAGATGATCTTTACTTTTTAGTCTAATCGTTAATAGCTTAGATTATTTTTTATTTAAATTATTTTTATTTTGATTAGGGTTAGGTCTATTCAACGACATTAAGAGTTCTAATATTTATTTCAATCATTATAAAATTTCAAAAAAAAATTGTATAACTTTTGTTTATTTTATAAAATTTTTTTTATATAATAATAAAATATTGTGAAACTCAGAAAATGACCAACATTTAAAATCAAGTCAAGATAGGTCGAATCGACTAGTTCATCATAAATCATAATGAAAATTGATGGATTTACAGTTTTACACATAAGAATAGAGGAATATAAATATTAGTTGTTCCTGTATACTATGTTTGAATGAAAAAAATGAATAACAGTGAAATAAATAAATGATATTTTCTAGTTTGGATACCAAAAACGGAGGGATAGAAAAGTAGAAAACGAGAATAAGGAAGAATTCTTTATATTTAGTACAAAAGAAACCCTTTCAAACGATTTGAAAGCCAAAACATAGCAATAATCTTTGCCCATTTCTCTAATATCACTTTAAAATTATAAATAATCACTTTAATAAACTAATTGTATATGGATCGCAACTTAATACTAATGGTCTCACTAAAATCATCTCATTTGAGAATATGTGATAATTTTCTTATGTCCATTTTATCCCCTTTTCTATCCTTTCTCTTCCTTTCTTTTGTTTTTAAAATGTTATTTCAAATAGTTCATTTGCTTAAGCACATTACTCCAAAGCCTTTTTTTGTTGGCATGATTCATTACTTACTCTCGATTACTATATTATTTCTTAATTTATAAATAAAATATAGTGAAATGATATTTTATTTTATTGGTTTCATTTTAAATAAGTTATATAGATTTTAAGTTACACACAATTAAAAAAAAAATTACAATTTGGATTAATATATTAATAAATGTGAAAAATTAACTGAGACATGTACTGAAGGTGAGAGAGCTTATCTTTAGGCTATATTTTTCTATTTTATTTTTTTTAATAAAAAGGGTCAAATTAAACAGAAATGAGTTGAGAAGAATGCCAAATTGTAATGGTGGTACTTCGTAGTTTGTCCTATTAACTTGGATAAGGCGAACATATGGGAGCAAAAGCTTAGGATATAAAGTAGTAAACCATTATTTGAGCATTACTAACAATGACAAAAGTAAAAATTTTTTTCATCATCATATTCAACGTATTCCCATCATAGAAACTATGAGTATAGACTGAGAAAGAAAATAAGATAATAACCTATATCCATAAAGAAAAAGGCAGCCAAATATTTCTTTAACTCAAGAAATATTCTCAGAAATAATAGTACTTTCTACAATTATCCGCGAGTCTATGTCTTACAATATAAGCTTGACTCTTAATAATAATTGTGATTTAATTATAATGATCTAAACTATTTAGACTAATAATATATCTAGATTCAATAAACTGAATAATTAGGGAAATCAAAATTCAATTATATCATATAATGTCAGAGTCAGAATCATCAACTCATTATCCCGCACAAGTTAGAATCTCAGTGAAAAATACAACAGACAGATCATACACAAGCGTTTCCCAAAAAAAGGGCAAAGAGAAATGTTTGTACTCAATTTATCCCAAACGTAATCATTCTCTTTTAAATATGCAATTTAGTTTTCTAGCTACACTAATAAAAGTATATTAGATATAAAATCCTATGTTATTACCTTACACTTTTAGCATTACATTTGATGAACAATAGGTTTGATCAATTCTTCTCCATATTGGGACTTTTAATTTGCATGCTTATGCTAAACTCAAATATATTCTTGTAGACTTATAGTATGTGGGAATCAACTAGCATGTTTTTGACTCAAAAAAATACTAAGTAGATTTCAAGAACTCTATTTCAAATTTTTTTAATTTAATTTTTTCTTAATAATAACAAATATTACTTCTTTCAGATAAGCGATCTAGTTTAAGTAAATTAAATCAAATCTTATTTATTAAATCAATAACAAATTTTCAAAAAGAACTTAGGATACCAATGCCAATGGAATTGGGAAGTTGCTCCCAATCAAGCAAGATAGTGACACCTAACCTTTCCTCTTAATTGTTTTAACTTTTAATCAAATGTTCTAAACTATTTCTAATGTCTAGAATCTTAACCCAACACTATTAATAGTAATATACTCCCTCTATTTTTTTTTTTCTTTTTCATACAATTTTCAAAATAACTTTTGTGTCTCAATATCTCTAAATACGCATTATAAAAAAATATAAAAAATATTTGATAAAAAAGTATATATTAAGACGAATCTAACGAGATCTGATATGAATATATTTTATCATCTATATATGTCATTAAAATCTTAATTAAATTTCTTTCTCCAAAATAGCATATTCTATACGGAAAGAACATTAAAAAACGGAGGGGGTACTAGATAGTATAAATGGTGGGCCACTCCTTTCTTATTAGCAATTAACATTAATTAATCATGATTTATTTAGAATATAATTTCTAAGTTGAATTATACTTGATATATTTGACTTTTTATGCAATTCAATTTGTTATTCAGATCATTTATATATTAAATTATTCACATTTTAAAAACTATTAAGGGGGCGTTTGGTTGGGGGTATTAAGGAAAGGGAAAGGGAATGGAAATACCCCATTCCCTTTGATGTTGTTTGGTTCGCAGTTAGAATCATTCCCTTTCCCCATATTAAGGTTTTGGATTACCTAAAATGAGGTAATCCTCATTCCCTCCCTCCCCCTCCACTTTCCCATTCCATTCCCTTCCCCACAGCTGCTGCCTTCCCTTTCTCACTCGCGCCTCCTTCTTCACCATATTTCTCCTTCCTCGCGCCTCCATCCTTCCTGAACTACGACGGCTGGGTTGATTTGGCCGGTGCTGGCGGCGGCTGCTCGGTTGAGGCTACGACGATGAGACAAGGAACAGATAAAGAGATTTGAAACTTGAAATAAAAACAAAACTTGAATTGAAGGTGGGTTGATTTGGTGGTGGGCCGTCGGCGTTGATGGGTCTGGTGGTCTTGATTTCACGTTCACCTGTTCACGGAAGCAGCAGTAGCAGCCAGCAGTGGCTTTGCGAAGTGCGAATAGGCGAACAACGAACTGATTCGCTCAGTGAACATCAGTGAGGGGTGGCGACTGATTTCACGTTCACCTGTTCACGCCTCGTTCATCTTCCTCAACTTCTCTTCTCTTCTTCTCAATCTCGATTTTGCTGCCTCCATTCTTCTTCGTGTTCTTGTTGAATCTGTGTTGTACCACCATTGATGAAAGCCTGCGTTTTTGATTCTTGTTGTAATTTCGTTTCTGTTGCGTTTTTGATTTTTGATGAATTGGATTTGTAGGATGAATTGGATTTCTGGGTTGTTCTACATAGATTTCTGTACCGCCATTGATGAACATCGTTTTGTTGTTCGAGTGAATTGAAGTTCTTCGCCATTGTTTTGTTCCTTTTCTGGGTTGTTCCTAATCTCTGTTGAAAGGGAATCAATTAATCCAACTTGAACCAAACAGTCACAAAGGGATTGATTCCGTTTCCTGAACACAACCAAACGACTAGGCTAAATTAGGGGAATCCCTTCCTTTCTCCTTCATTCCCTTTCCTCATTCCATTCCGATTCCCTTGTGCGAACCAAACGCCCCCTAAAGTTAATATTATGATTGTATGTGATTAGACGATTCAGTCAAGATCCCACACTACAAATAATATGAAGTATCAAAAATATTATGTCACAATTAAACCTTTATTGATAGTGCCACTTGACTATATTTTTTCTTATACATTAGCTTTTATATATATATATATATATATATATATATATATATATATATATATATATATATATATATATATATATATATATATATAAATAAACAGTACCAATAATGATAATATAGCAAAATATTTTGCAAATATTTTACAAGGGATGAAGTTTATGTTAGGCTATAGAAATAATTATTTGGATTATAATAAATGATGGTTCACATGAAAGAAGCAAAGGATCTATAATGAGAAGGCCAAGTTAATCTAATGATTGTAGTTATAATTTGTGCATCCCATCTTATAAAGGCACAAAAAGGTTTGCCTATCAAAGTCTGCCAGCATGTTCTGATTTGGGATTAGGCCCTTCTACCTCTATTTTATGTTAAATAATAAATAATTAAAGTAGAAAGGTATAGGTAAGTTAGAGTTGGAAGCTAAGCTTGTCACTTTTTCTTACCAAGAATAGTTAGTCCTAACATTTTATATACTTCTATGTGTTAGGTTGGCTCTAGACGTACATTATTCATATCAAATTATTTAGTTTAATTAAAATTAAGATCTTGATTAAGGGTCATGATTAGTTTAAAGAAGCAAAGGATCTATAATGAGAAAGCCAAGTTAATCTTGATTAACATTTTATGGGGTTCTATGTTTATTGCATTTAACATATATAGGTTTTTGTTTTGAGTTTAAGCCTTGGAAAAAGATTTGAGCAGGTATTGATTAAAGTCTATATTACATCGATATTGTTTCTCATTCTATAACTGTCGGATAAATCAAGCCCGAGATGTTTAGAGTTTGTACTCTTGTATACCGTGGAACTTAAAAGGATTATTTGAATGTTAAAGATTTTTTTAACTATTATGTTGGATACCAAATGTGATTAGCAAAATTTCAAAAATCTTCACATCTAATCCAAGATCTCGTGAACATAATGATATGGGGTTTCAAGATAAAAGTTTCATATCCTTAATGCGTGAAATTCACAATTAACTTGGGCATGAATTGCAGTAAATGTCAAATTCGGTCCACAAGTACTGATCAGATCACCATATGTACGAGTACAAAATAAAAGAATCTTTTCTTATTGCTTTTAAGTGTAGAATAGTTCACGCGGAGTGTAAAAGGATGATGAACTACTAGAATAAAAATGACCAAATGCATAACATATATGCACATGTAAATCCGACCACCTCTTCATACCCTCTTAATTTTACATATAACATCTAGGGATTAATATGTGTTTTAGTTCTCAAGATATAACACACAATCAATCCCATAGTAGAACATTCATCATAAACCCAATGAGATCTATGGAATGCTTTTATTCGATTAGTATTTATATGTGTGATTTTATAAGACCTAATTATGATTGATAGTAAACTAATTTTTTTATTAGTGTATAAGTCAAAATTAATTTCTAGTAGAATGATATGATCATTTATAATAATCAAAATTAAATATATTTTATCTTTATATTTGTCTAAATTATATTTATTTATTGCACTAGTTGTATCAAAGGGCATTTTCCTCCAATCTTCCACTTGTCCAAGAACAAGAGTATAACAATAAATTTCTTAAATCACTTTTTGTTAAATTTGACAGCACAAATGTCATTTACACTGATTTTCAAATTTATTTCTCAAAATCTAAGCTTAAACTATCAAAACAAATTATTAACACCTTAATTTGTTTGCGCATATCCATGTATTTTCAGTTCTTACTTTGCAAGAAGTCAAAGACATCAATCCTAATAAACAGGATGACTTATCCAATATTTTATAACTAAAATTGCCACTTTGACTTTAACAACCACATGCACTCCTTTAATTGCCTCCTTTTGTAGCATAACATTTAGACATATCTATAGCCATTCCTGAGGGTAGTTTTGAGGTACAACCACCTAGAACCCAACTTATTAAGGGGCCTAAATTGACTTATCTTATAATTAAAATTAGTATTTGCATTAGTAGCTTCTAGCAATATGGATCGAACTTGCAACATTAGGTTTTTCATTTAAGTGCATGACTACTGAACTAAATAATTGAAGAAAAAATAAACGAAATTTTACTTATATAAGGGCTCCTTTTTTATTTTTTGCCTAGGGCCCAAAAATTATTAAGAACGGCACTGGGTATATCAAAAGCATATCAATCATTAAATAAGAATTATTTCATACTCATATTAAAGGAATCCACTAGATATGACAATAGAATTCTTTAAACATTTTGAAGAATATCAAAAAGGTTTGACTAATATGTATCACTATACATGTCCATGTAAATGATTATAAATCTCCATATTCCTATAATCCATGAAAATATGCTATCGGTCAATCTATAAGCTTGACTTATACTATTGAGAAAAACTCCATTGTTGGAGATATTTTAGAGCTCTAGAGAGTTACTTTATTTTTGTGATTGATTTCTTTATTTTATTATTGAATCATCAATGATTTTTAAGCACTTATAAGGAAAGGTACTTAAGGTTGCATTAAATCTTGTTGTGTTCCTGCTTTTATGTTTCTTGCATTATTTGGTTTGACCTCTATTATTATGCTATGTTCTCTAAAGTTTCTTAACCTTTCTCTATTCCATTTGAGGGTCTAAATCCTTTCCTATAACATTAAAACTCATTTTCTATTACAACCACTTAATATCGGTAATCAAAAGACCATCAATTAACCATTAAATTATAGAATAATTGTCTTTATATTTTTACTTTTTTTGTTCATTTAGATTTAGACCAATGTCTTTTGGTCTCATTTGCGAGACAAAAACATAGTTTTGATGTTCATATATGCTTAAAATATCTGAATAATTTTTTTAACAATAACACCGACAATAATAAAGTTAAAACATTTTGTGAGCTCAATGTCTCAAACACAATTTCAATCCACAATTTCATTGATTGAGGGTAGGCAAAAAGACATTAAAAAGAATTCTCTAATGAGACACTCTTACGTTGGAGACAATTTTTTTAGGCTAGTCTAATATACACTAAACATCTTAAAATAATTACTTTTAACTTAAAAGTAATCAATAACAGTTTTAAAATGATTAGTTATAATATTAAAATAACTAATTAAAAAAATAAACTAATTATATGAGTTCCATATACAAGAGTTGGTGTGAAAAGAGTGGGAAGAGCATCTTAATCTGGATTTGACGTTTGAGAGTTGATAGCGCCAAGCCGCCAACTAATTAATAAGGGCCTACGCCACACGCCCACACGTGAGATCTCTAATTGTAAAATCAGTAAAACCCAAAAACCATGTTATGTGTATACTTTGCATTGGATCTTGCAATAAACGCGAAGCAACCTAGCATTTTTGGTGCACCAAAAACTTAACATCATGGGAGTAATTCATATCATAGTAGTAAATAATAATAATAATAATAAAAATAATAATAATAATAATAATAATAATAATAATAATAATAACACCTCATCTTATACGAGACCGTCTTACTATGAGACGGATCCATATAATAGGCCAATTGATTACTTTAAAATTATAAGTAATCGTTTTAAGATTATAAGTAATCACTTTAAGACTATAAAAAGTAATTATATATAAATTATAAGTGATCACTTTAACGTTATAAGTGATCCTTTTAAGACAAAAAATATATATTGAATCAGCCAATAAAAATGATCTAAACGTGAAACTGTCTTATTTAAGAATTAGCGTAATAATAATAATAATAATAATAATTTACCATCTTCGTATAAAGTTTTCTCCTATAAAAGTAAATACGTTTTATAATTAGAATAATAATATGATAATAATAATAATAATAATATTTAGAATTAAATAACTAAACATGTGGTGTAAAACACAATGCAATTCACCATCAAATTGAATCAGCAAAAACAAAGTAAAAAAATGGGTCCTCCAGCTTTAATCATAATGACTAATGAATAAATGACCACCGACGGTGCTCCTAAGTTGCATTAGTTATGGATCTTACTCACTCGTCACTCCAAACTACTTGTACCCATTCATTCCCATAATTGGCCTTCACCCTTTCAAAACGGGTGCAAATCACTATTAGCCAAACTTATTGAATAATTTGATCAATTCAAAATATTGATTGTTAAACCAACTGTTTATTAGATAAAAAATATTTACGAGTTATAAATTGTTTATTATAGAAAAGTTAAAACAAAAACTAAAATTCAATGAAAAAGCTAATAGAAATAATTTTTTTTATTTTGGTTTTCTTAGTCAACTTAAAAGTTATTTTACCAAAAAAATAAAAGTCCAAAGTCCACTTATTCAATGAATTACTGTTTTTGCTACAAACCTCTAACCCATTAGTCTAATTTATGTTCAAATTTTGATTCGAGTTTGAACTTATTGTAAGTTTGATTTAAGTCCTTTCACTAAACATTTTAAAGACGACCCTAAACAAATCAAGAATAGTAATTATATATATATATATATATATATATATATATATATATATATATATATATTCCCCATCATGCCTTTGATAAAATTTCATATATATATATATATTCCCCATCATGCCTTTGATAAAATTTCGAATAATGATTTAAGACACCAATTTTAGATTTTCCACAAACCTAATAAGCACATCCTACCTTTAACTTATATGTTTGGTCATTTATAATCTAGGTCAATCTTACCCAATTATGCAATTTATTGGTACAAAAGTTTATCATAACATTCACCTTTATTATCTTCTATTTTCATTTCCATTTTTATAAAAAGAAAATAATTTTTTTTTCTATAAATACTTCATCAGTTCCATAATATTTGCTAGTTGCTATACTCTCTTTTTTCTATCGTAAAACAATGCTTGCTACTTTACTATATACATATTAAAGTAATTTATACATTATCTTATTTAGGCTTGCTTTATTCCAACTTCATACCTCATTCACTTTCACCATTTAATCATTATTTAAGAACAACAATGATATTTAAAATCAATAAATCATTTCATTAATAATTTTGCCAAACTAAAATAATACAAGTATTATAGAACATTCCATTACTAAATCATTAAATTTGGATGAAGAAATATTTAATTAGAATATTAGACAACTTTGAGTACGACTCTATACTATATACTCCCTCTGTTCCTCTCAATTTGCACCTTTTTTTATTTTAGTTTGTCACACTCACTTTGCACCCTTTTCCTTTTTGACAATGACCCTACTTTCTTTCTTTAAATCTCATCCACTTGTTTTTTGTCTTATTCTCCAATTTAATTTCATTTTCCACTGAATTTCACCCAAAATGATTTGGGTCCAATTTCATAGAGACAGAAGGAATACTAATTGTCATACAAGGTTGACCTCTTAGTACGTTCATTATGATCGACAAAGTCAGAAAATAGAATGTCAACAACCAAGCAGAAGCCAAATAAGACCGTATATTCTATAGGCTATAGGCCTATAGTCATGACATTGTCCTATCTTCTCAATTTGGTAGCAGGAAAATACTCCGGCATAGTTCTGGACTTCTGGAAGAGTCCTAGAAACGATCAACTATCTAATCAGCTACACTCTGTCACAAGGAATTTGCCCCACTTTTTTAAAATTCTTCCTATTAAATTCATCTTATTTGTATATGTGATTACGGCCCACAATCTCTTAATTCTCAATCGCATTTCTCAGTTTTCCATAAAATATCACTTTAACCACTTTTCTTAATTTTCCCACCAACAAATACATACTAGTTCGAATGTTCAAACGGTTTCTACCAGTTTAGTAACCATCATCAATTCTGCTGCAATCATCACTCATAATTTGATATTTGCCCAAAATATTTTCTAACCTTCTCTTATTTTAAAATTGATGCCGATACTGACATATCGTTAGTGAAAATCAAGGAGACAAAAGGAGTAATAGAGAGGAATATCACTATTATAAATCAACATTTTCACCCAACTACAACATAATTACGTATCGGGAGAAAAATACTATGGTAATGAACCATCTTCATCCTTCCAAGAAAATCTATCTACCTTGAAGCTCAACCAAACAAGTTTTCTTCCCCATTCCTAATTGGGCATAATTCACTGTGGTTATCTCTCCATGGCTCATATACATATCAGAAGTATAACATTGTCAATAAACAAGAAATACGTCCAAATTGGTAGTAGATATAAATATAATAGTCAATGTAATATGCTTTGTTTAAAGTCAAAATCTTATCTTTCACAAAAGCTCATTCAAAAGGGGTTTAACAAAGCATTCAACAAAGTTCAAACGTTTAATTGAAACAAAAACAGATGATACCAATTGGCTAGCAGCTACTATATGAAAACAGCAACTCCAACAGAAACTCAATTTGCTCACAGATCTTGGACACTGAGACCTGCATAATCGAATGAGAAATAACACTAGTATTAAAACAAGGAAAGATTAGATCAGCTACAAGCCTACAAGTTCCTTGACCCGAAAATCATTGATCATAGGATAAGTATGATGCTTGGACTCAAACAATTGTAAACCACTTGGTGTCTAAAAGTGTAGACTTGACTATTTTCTGCAACAACTCCATTTATTTTTTGGTTTGACACATAGAGCGAGTGCGCTACTGACAAAGTACCATAGTCATATTGAGCTTCATCAATCCAACACAGGTATACTTGAAGTATAAGGGATGGGCATGGGTCGGGTCCAACAAGGCCCAGATTCAAACCCTAATTTTTTATTAGACCCAAACCTGGACCCAAATTCGTAGTCTAAAAATTTTGGACTCGGACCCAAACCCTTAGGGTCTGAATCTAGGTCCAGAACAATTTTATTTTTTTTCCTGAAATTTTTTAAACATATATTATGAAGTACAATTTTCGACCATTCGCATAAAATTATATAAACATTTTTAACTAACGAGTATCATCTAATACTTTATACTAATTGAGCGAAATATATAAAGTTTTCAAACATTTTAGTTTTTATGACGAAATATTTATCAAGTCTTTAATTTTTAAAGTACAGATACAACGACCACATTTTAAATTATATGAACTGACAAAGTTCAAATCACGCAATGTTCAAAAATATACAAAAATTTCAAATAAAACAATTAAATACACATGATGGCTAATATAATATTTTTTAAAAAAGATGTAAATGGGTCAATGGGTCGAATCTAGGTCACAAATATGTAGACCCAGACCCGGACCCTAAGGTCATGTATCCAGATCCGTGACACTAGGACCCACTCCTCACCCTCTAATAGATATGGTTGGTCTGCAACTAACCCAACCTGAAACTAAGAGACACAGACTTCCCAATATGCAGAAATAAGAGTAAATCTTTCTAATCTTATTACAGATTCACTTATCATTGGTTCATTGACAGGAGAACCAGCTGGTAAATCTTCAGTCAATCTGCCTCTTGTGCAATTGGGACCCCCCTCCAAAAAAAACCACCTGACCTGACCTGCCCATTTACCAGGCCTAGTATGCACAATAAATTTAATGTAGATTCTACATTGCAGTCATAGACATATAAGCTACAATTTACAGTTATAGTTTTGCAGACTCACAAGTATAACAAGGAAAACAAATAGTGCTAGATGGTTGAATATGAGAAAAGGCACTAACCTGGGGGAAGAGACTGCTTCAACTTGTCAGCCTTCTCTGAGTCAAACACACACAGAGTGTACAGATACTTGGAGCAGCGAACCTTAAATTTGACGACATCCTTGCTCCTTTTGATCTTGATAGAGCGTGCATCCTTCCTTCGGGCAGTAAGAAGGAAGTCCTTTATCTCATGTATCTGCTTCGGCTGTATATCAACACAAATCCCAAAATCATTGACCAAAAATAAGCACTCAGACCTTTAAAACCCAGTAATCAAAACGTTGAAGCCATTTAACTGCATAAAACATAGAGGATGACAATAATGCATCCATATTCTACTATCAAGGTGCAATGATATAGTTGGGTATATCCAACCCCCTAATCCTGCCTAGGTGGAACTTACTTAGGGGAGTTCGGTAGGGAGGAAAATGGTTCTCTACCGATATTTTTTCTCTTTTTCCAGTGTTTGGTTTATAGCTTCACCCTACATCCCTCTCCATAATTCTTCTTACACCAAATGGTTCTACCCTCTCACTTCTTCCTTTAGATTTTCTTCAATTGACAAAAAATAAAACGCTTTTGCTTGATATTCTCAAATATCAATTTAAAATTACTGCTCACGATTTTATTTCTTATTAGTTATGTAGTTTGTTTCTTTGTTTGATTTATAGTTGAACTTTCTTTCAAATAATTTAATTTATGACTCAAAAATTGACAAATACAAGTTTTTACAGTTAGATTTTATTTTTTATTGCAGGGTGTTCATAGTTTGACTTATAAAATTTTGATTCAATTTTAATACTGATATTTTCAATCTAGGATTTATGATTTATGATTTATGATTTTTGATTCAAGCAATCAAATGCGCACATCAAATGTTTGACAAAATGCTATAGAGCTCAATGTTTTAAAGTTGTGGTCAAGTAGATTCCTTCTTGTACAAAAAAGGTTGAGGGGAAAATAGTTTTCCATTAAGCCAAACATGAGGAACCTAAATTTCTATCTTGTTTTCTTCGGGAAAATGCCTTTATACCAACCAAACAACCCTTAATGGAATTGGCCAATTGGGCTGATGAAATTTCAAACCGATAAAAATAGGACGAAACTTAGTTTGGGCAGACGGGGCATTACCCCTGAATATTTCACCCTATTATTCAGGTAGTATGTATATAATGACACATTTAAAAACCATATGGAATTAGTTGATTCATTGGAAAACTTTTCTTTTTTACAAAAAATATGTCAAGAATTCAATCTGTCCTCCCGTTTTTCACCCAATGAAAACAATTTCCCACCTCAACTATTCATCAAAGTTTCGCCAAACCATCTGCATAATCCCAATGTACATCCAATAAGCAATCACAGATGTTCAATAACCAGAAAATCAACCACAAAGATCATAATCTTACTTAGGAAAACTCTCCAAAAAAATTCTGCATACTCAATCGAAAAACTTAGACTACCAGATCCGATTAACAAATATTCATGGCTGTAATGTCTTTACGAATAACCTCATACTCATTTCTCACAACAACAAATTGATCTTTGATAAAAAAAAAATTACCATTTAAGAGACAGAAATTATACGCTTGAATCTCAACAAATTTTGGCGTTTACACTTCACACATTAACAAATTCTATAGAAATTTATAACACAAGGATTTACAGACAACAATCAAAAACAATAAAAATATTTAGTGCAATTCTATTATCTTTATAAAAAGACGGACAAGAGAAAATTGAAAGCTTAATTTTAAGAATTTAAGAGATAGAGAGAGAAAGTACCATGATGGTTGCAGAGGAATGTCGAGAGGTGGGAAAAGAGAGAAATGGCAAAGTTTCTAAGTCGCGGTTCCTAAACCCTAATTTGGGAGGATGGGTTTTGAACGTTCATGAACTGGGCTTTCGGGTAGTGGATTAGAGGTTAAGGGTATCTTTTTGGGCTTCCACTTAGTATTTTAGCCCAATATATAGTTGGATTGAAATATCTTCTACTCTTGTGAAAGACGAAAATTTGAAAACATTAAGATAAAAAATCAAAAAAATGAACGAAATAATACAACTTTCAAACTTTTCCAAAAGTAAGCGTGAAAATCTCAAACCTAAGGTTTGGGCTGTTCGCAGTTAGTAACTGCGAACAGGTCAAAAAAGACAAAATAGCTATAGACAAAATAGTTGTTCGCAGTTACTAATTGCGAACAGCCCTTTGACTTTGTTTGACCTGTTGCCGTTAGTAACTGCGAACAGATAGCTGCACAAATACGCAACAGCTTCCTTCCCTTCTAATTTTCCTATTTCTCAAAACCCTAGCATAATACTACTCGACACTCTCCACAAATACACTAGTTTGAATCCATTAATTGTTGCGTTCCTCTTTCAATTTGGCACTTCAAAATTAGTTTGGGATACTCTAGATCGAATGAAGGTAAATTTTTATGCATTTTTTTAGTGTGTCTATTTTTAGGGTTTTGATGAAGTTTGGTTGTTTTGGCAAATGTAGGTTACTAGTTCTTTAAATCAACACTCTTCTTAATCATCCATAACTATTCAAGGTAATGTGTAATTGTTTTGATAGCTTTATGTTGTTTTGGTAAACCCGTCTTGTATGAGACCGTCTCACGGTGAGACGACCTTAAAATAAGAAATCTATTTGCTAAAAGTTTATAATAGTGGGTTATTTAACCCAAATATGAGGCGTCTTACGGTGAGACCATACAAGCAGCCAACTAATGTTTTTTTAAAAAACAACTGATTAAGCAAATTAAAAAGTTTTTTTTTTTCAGTTTTTAGCTTCTTTTGTATGAGACCGTCTTACCCTGAGACAAGACCATACTAAGGGTTCATTATGTTAAAAGTTTCTATTATTAGGCTATTTAACCCAAATATAAATCACGTCTCACGATAAGACTGTCTAATGGTAGAATTTGTGAATATTAACAACTAACCCATATATGGAGTGTATGGAGTGTGTCTCATTGTAAAACCATTTGATACAACATTTTGTGTTGTAATAATTAACTTGCTTTGGAATCACAAATTTTCATGTAGGATATTTTCAAGGTGACACAGTTTTAAAAAAGATAAATAGCTCAACGTAATAAATTAAAATATCACCAATTATTTAATGTTAAATATATTATTTTAAATGTTAAAATTAACATTTAAAATATTAAAACACTCATTATTTAAATGATAGACTACTTATATGAACTTAGCTTACCGTAAGCACATGAAATTAATAATGATTTAATATCCTTTGTTTACTTTCGCTTTCGTTTTTCCTTCATAAACCACAATAGTAGTATCTCCAATCCCTATATATTTTTCATAAAACAACAATCTTTATTATTCGTTCAACTAACATCTTTGATTACAACCCTCCATACAATCACAATAACTTTTACAATTTCCCCACAATCGGGTAAAAATATTGAAATTAAATTATAATTTAATTAAGTTTTATAGTTTGAATTCAAATATGATTTTATTTGAGTATATCTTCAGTTTATTTAAATTAGGATTGAACTTTCATATTGATTTTAATCAAAAATTGAAAACTAATGGTGATTATTGATCAATAAAATTGTTTTATTTTTTTCTATATATTTGATATTTAGAGATACAAGTGTTAATTGAATTTGTTTTATATTTCTTGATTTAATAGTTACTATACTAATTGAATTTTTTGAATTTCTATAATATATGTTCAATTAAATTTCGCAAATTTAATATTTTAAATTTTGGATCTGCCATGGTTAATAAGAGAGCTCTATGACAATATCCTAGAAGCATGGTTGATAAAGGGACTAGGGTTAACCTTAGAAATCAAGAGGTATGCATCCCTAATTTCCATTTAGGGTTAATTGCATTTATCACATGTGAAATATTATTTGATTACATATCCCATGCCTTGATGGAAAATAACCCAATATCCAAATATATTTTAGTTTTCTTGTTAGTTCTAGGCTTCTAGAAGGTTTGCATAACATAATGGGTTGTACTTTTTTTTATTCACATTTTGTTAATATAATTATGATTCGAATCTCGTTTAAATTGCGTACTGTTAGTGATCTTTATCAACTTTGACGCTTTGAATTTGATCATCGCATAATCCTAGCTAGAAGTCGTGGTGATGGTGATGCCTTAGATAGATTTATCAACAAGACATTAGCTAAGTTTACGTGCTAGTCCCTAGTAGAGGCGTTCATTCGGGAGATTGGATTGATTTCGGATGGGGTATTTCATGTCGATTTGAAATCGAATTTTGTGTCTATATATATTGTTTTTACATAATTGTAAATCATTTTTTAAGTCGGGTCAAATCGGGTTCGGTTACAAGGTTGGGTAAAATTTAGGTCATCGGGTCTGCTTTGAACACCTCTGATCCCTAGTCACCAAGCCTATTATTATTTTTGTTAGAGTATATATAATATATTCTGGTGTCTTAATAATCAATTTAAGTTTTTAATTGAGTTAGTTTCTAAACAATTTTCAATTAAGTTTTGAACCCTAGTATTAGCCTTGATAGTTATATAAAAAAATCTCTTATCTATTATTGTTTTACTAATTCATCAAACTGTAATAAGGTGAGGATAAAATCTCACAACATGATCTCCAAGCTTCACTATTCAACAACACTCTAGCTTAATTAGATGCGACTTGACATAAAAGTTAAGAAAGTGATGATCGAGAATATTAAAGTTACGCGTAGATAATTTAAAGAAAGAAAAGTTAAAAAATGGATATTTAAATAAAAATTAAATAATATATAGTGAAAATATTATCTAAAATATGGATATTACAAAATAAATAAAACGAACTAAACAGACTGTCTTTCACTGTGGAAATCCAAATGTTTGGAATCAGTAGCATTGTGTACGTAAAAGTTGCTAAAAAGAATCTCACAATTTGATTAGTAACCTCTTCTTGGTCGTCTCAGCTTTTCTTTTGCCAACATGCATGAAAGCTATATAAAGTAATTTATTCTTATAAATATTATTCCAATTTAATAATATCTTTATTTGAAAATACTCAAAACTCATTATGACATATTATTTGAAAAAATATTGTTTATCGGTTTCTTGTTTCGAGTCTAAAGTGAAAAGGTGGAGGTACATAACTTCAAACAATAACAGTTAAAGCACAAAACCACCAAACCAAAAAACATGATGGCATGCAAAAACCACACAAATATAAGTGATGATGGCCCAATAGTATATCATTCTTTGTTACAATTATCCCAATATTATTAACTGACTTTTACTTAGGGTGGAATTTGAGAGGTTTAAATGTATGCAATTTTACTCTTGTTAATACTGATAAAACTAACAAAAAAGTTATTTTCAATTAACCCTTGTAATTGCTATGT
Source organism: Amaranthus tricolor (assembly GCF_026212465.1). Classification (NCBI taxonomy): domain Eukaryota; kingdom Viridiplantae; phylum Streptophyta; class Magnoliopsida; order Caryophyllales; family Amaranthaceae; genus Amaranthus; species Amaranthus tricolor. The sequence goes on from NC_080056.1 coordinate 5,500,087, forward strand.
GTAGCTTCACATAAATAAAAAATATATATTATTTAATGAGACATTTATTATAGTCTATTATAATTTGAAACCAACAAATTATATGTCTTTGACTCAATCCAAATGATTGACATAATCATGAAGCCTATCATCTTTTTAGTTTATATGACCATCAATAGAAAAATTCCGAATTGAGATCAAGAAAACAAATTAATATTGTAGAAAAGCAAAAGAATAAAAAAATTAAAATGGTTATGGTTTTCCTAACGAGCTGATATCGTGGTGAGATAACTTCAAAGTAAGGAATTTAAATTCTCATGATTTATATTGATTGAGTTATTAACTTATTTATGTAGCGCATTTTATTGTGATATTGTAGAAAGCGTTAATTTAAATTAAAGTAAGTAAAAGATGAATCAATAAATTACCAAACTATATTTTATATAGCTTTCCTGTACAAACTAAAAAAGGCATGATCATTAAAGATGTACATATATCTTTTTATCTATAAATGACATAACTTAGGTACATATGTGTAAAAGTACATGGATGGTTTCATATGATACAATGTTCATTACATATATGAATGAATCAAAATATAAAGCTTGAATATGATAAAATAAAAGAACATTAAGAATATCAAACTATTCCAAAGAGAAAAAGAGCAATAATTTATAACACAAGTACCAATTCAAGCACCTTAGGACAAGCTATTTACTAAGACAATTATAAATAGAGGATTTTTCTATGAGCGGGATAAAGATACACTAGATATGATGATGATGAATTATAAATAGAGGAAGATGGATTATATTATAGTGTAGAATCATGCAAGTTTCCAACCCTAAGATAAAATTTGAGGTGAAGAAGGATTAGGTTTCCATGATGAAGCCCAAACAACATTTTCATCTTTCCATTTTAAGTGTATTCCCACTTGATCATTTCTTTGTGGCAAAGCTAAATCCCAACTAGTATTATACCTTCTTAATAATGCTTGAACATCACCAATAATTTCTTCATTGAAATGGAAAGGACTAAAAGCTTCTTTAAGCTTTTTAGTCCATTGGCTTGCTTTGTTTGGTCTCCAATATTCCTCCCCACTATCAATATCACAAGCTAAAATCTTAACTATTTGTCTTGATCTTAATCTCTCAAGCTTTAGTCTTTCATTACTAATTGGAAGAAAGCTTTCTTCTAGCATCTCAAAGTACAACTTATAGAACCTAAAGCACTCTTCAAAACACATAAGAAAATCATTTTTTGTGTTGGTAAGATCAATTTCTTCCTCTACAATTGTTACAATACTCGGGTTAAGAGATCGAATCGTGTCAATTACAACCGATCTTTTTTCCTCTTGAACCCTTTGTAAGGCTTGAATACAATTCACAACAATTGCTTCACCATCTTGTATTCCTAAATCCTCTTTTTTGATCTCATCTAAGTGATCTAACCCACCAATTACATTAAATTTGAAGGGTACACCCATTAACCTAGCAAATTTCTCCATCTTTTTTGTAATTTCTTTGGTAATTACTAATTCTAAGTTACTAGATACAACTAGGGTAAGGCTTAAATGGGGTGTATCATCATTTCTTGTAGCTAAAGCTTCAAGTAACATAGGCCATTGGGTACAAAGGGTATTGCTTAAGTCAATTATATGCAAATTGTTCTCCCCTTCTAAAGCTTCCAATATTGCACCATTTGATGCTACATGACCAAAACTTATCCAAGGACTAACCTCTTGAAACTTCAACAAAAGCTTCACATATGTATCAAAGCAATAGTTTTTCTCCTCCACAAATTTTAGGGTTTCATAGGATTGATGTCCTAAGGAATTGGCTTTTGCAAATAAGGTTTTTAAGAAGTAATATGCTACTCTTTGATCACAATCTCCATAAGGTGAAACGACCTCGTTTAACACCCAAAGAAGTTGTTGGGTCTTACTAGGGTTTCTTTGAGAGATTGCTTTTGCACACTCTTGAACAAGTGTTAAGACCCATCCTATACATGATTTAGTAGTATTTGGTGGGAATTTATTTGGGTCTCTAATGTTTTTGATTAAGGGTATTTTTATGGTTTGGTTTATCATCCATTTATTAGGAAGTTGTAATGGAAAAGATGTATTTTTTTTTGGTTGAAGACAATCATTTGATCTTAGGTATGAAGAGTTTTCTATGCTATGAGGCATATTGAAAACTAATTATATTTTTAATACTCTTTTGGGTTTTGAGAATATGATGAAGGATTTTTTGATTTTAAAAGGTTGATGTTTATATATATGGAGAATGTTTTGCTATTTATGTATGATTGAGCTATATCATAGAATCATATCCTAATTCCTAGCTAGTTAGTTGCATGGTATACTATTCTTTTATTTTATAAATAAATCAAAAATTGATGAGATTATTGCATGCATGGCTACTTCCTACATACGTTCAAGTATAGATTTATACTAGTTTTTGTTGGATTGATCTAAGTACATATTAAAACTCACGAAAAATTAACTTTTACTGGCATATATTAGTGATATTGAAAAATATGTCTATAATTTATATTTAGAGTGTCATAATTATTAGTTTTTATTTTGAATTTCACTATAAAGTGATTTATTAGTGACACTTAATTTGTTTGGCCTTTAGCGACAATTTTAATAGTCACTATAGCTTGTAGTGAGTAGTGACATTTATGAGAAATATCAATAGATCTAATGCGGCGAAAAATTTAAATAAGATTTTTTTATTATGCTGTTAAAGGGTCTAATAAATGTTACTAAATCCACTATATATACCATTAAAATTTAAAGTAGTGACATTTTAATTTAATGCCAATAAATATATCCACTAAAAGTATATTATGTTGTAGTGTAAAGATTATCATCTAATGATCAAGTTTATATTGATAGAGTATTCGACATATTCTAGAGCTAAAGTAGAAAATCTAAGCCGATGGTTGTAGCAATGGAGTAACATATCCTAGGAGCTGGGGCTATAAATAAATTAAAGCTTAAGCTGATGATAGTAGCCCTAACATGAGATATATACGACAACATATCTATTACTCCCTTGGTTTCTTTAAATTTGTGATTTTTTTTGCTAAGATTTTAATTTTTTTTGGCTTGCTCATGGAAATTTATTTAGAAAGCGTCTGAAACTTTTCGATAAAGTGGTTGTGAATTTGTAATGGAATAGAAACTAGGATTTTAGTGTAGATGTAACTGTTTTACATTTTAATTTTTCCAAAAATCTTGAAAATTCATTTAAATAACCTTATTCTTTGACCATTTTTTAATATTTTTTTGAGGTATTTATTTGAATAAACTTATCTTTTGAAGTATTAATTATTTGAATTATATCAAGCTCGCACTTTCAGCAAAATATGACAGCTAGTGATGTTTAATGATTGTGATCACGTACTTTCTTATTTCCGTTATCTAAGGTATTGTTTTGATCCTTAAAATATTTTGTTGCAAAATATAAAAAATTAATATTATGAAAATATACATTGAAACAATTTAAATAAGATTTTATATAAGTATTTTTTAATATATAAGAATAAAAGGTAAAAAAAGTATTAATTAAATAATAATAATTAAGTATTATTTAAGTGTAACAACTATTTTGAACCAGAGTAAATATTTTTATTTAAGACTTTGTTGTATTGTTTAAATTGGAAAATAACATTGTTTCTTGTTTTCTTTCGAAGCACTTTTAAGGCATGTTCTTTCAAAAAAAATAAACATTTAATTTTTTTAATAAAATCATTTAGTATATTAAGCTTTTACGGATAAAAAGTGCTAATATGAATTTCTTTTTGTCGCTCAACAAAAATAACCTCAAGTAGTTTTGATTAAAAATTTACAATTTAATATAGAGTAATTAATTTTAAATACATCTGGGAATAATGAGTCAATCTAATTGTTGGAGGCTCCAAAATCAATTTTCATTCTTTTCTTGCTAGAGAATTTACTTTATTTTGAAATTAAAATTTTCCTTTTTTGAATTTGGGGTAAGCTATAAAATTCCTACTAACAAGAGGAAAATAGAATTAATATTTTCTCTAATTGAATATATATCATAATGATGAAAGAAAAAACATTTAATCACTAAGTCTAACCATAATTGTAAATAAAATTTACTTTCCATACCCCTATAACATTAACATTATTAGTTTATAAATTTTTAAATGAGACGATTTTACGTGAAATCATATCTATTGTGCTAATCCAAATCATCCAATTAATGTACACTTATAACCTTAAAGTGATTATTTATAATTTTAAAGTGATCACATGTTATGGTCTTGGTGTGATCACTTCTAATTTCTCATGGTAAGACACTCTCGTATAATACTTTTAGATAATAGTTTAGGTATTTAAAATTTAACAAAAAGTAAAATGAGACCAAATTAGATAAGAGGAACAGAAAACATTGTTTTGTGAAAAACTCTTTTCTATCAATATTATTTTCTTAATGGGAAATGTAATTAGTCTTCTTTATTATTTGATTTGCTTTGAAAAAAAAATATTATGTTAGGAAGAGAAAAACCGAGATGTTGATAATCAAATGGTGGAGAGACTAGTTTGGTGCAAAATTTAGAGGAAAATGTTTATAAAAGTAAAAAATAAATTTCCACCATAGTTTTTCATCTAAACAAAACAATAAAATAACAACAACAATTTCATAGTTTTAATTTTAAAAATTTGGATTCAACTACAACGATCATCATCATTATCATCATATATATAAAAATGAAATTCGACAAACCATACCCATAAAAAAGAATGTGGACAAAGAGCCACTCAGCTCGAGAAATACCTGCAAAAAAAAAAAGCAAAACAAACTGACAAGACAAGACAAAAAAACAAGACAAGACAATGCAAAATAAATATTAAAACCCTTGTTGATGTTCTTGTCCCTTTCCTTTTATACATCGCTCTTACTTTTCCTTTATTTTTACGTTTAGTTTTTATATGCGTAGTTTTATTTATTTATTTATTATATATATATATATATATATATATATATATATATATATATATATTATTGTTATAGGCCAAACTTATGATGCAGAACGACAAGTAAATGCAGGAAGAACTTCTTTAGAGGAGAATTTTTTAGTTGAGGAACTCTTTGACCGCATCCTCTTTTATGGGTATGGGTTGTCGTCTTTCTTTCTCCCTAGATCCTGCTCATAGTCCCTATGAGCGGGATACACTGAGTAAGATAATGATGATATAACCCAGAACAATGAATAAGGCATAGTCAACATAAGTATAGGCTTAAGTGACTATTCAAGATCTAAGACACAAATACAACATATTTCCCAACTAATTTTATCTCTAATCAAATTAAAAAAAAAGCATAACTCATTCATATCATCTCTAATCTGATCATCCCACTCAATACATTGATCAAGCATGTGTGATTTTATTTATTTAAAATCATTCATGAT